>NC_057810.1:381099851-381133783 GCF_018294505.1 Triticum aestivum | reverse complement strand
GTTGTCGTTGTTGTTGTTGTCGTTGTTGTCGTTGTTGTTGTCGTTGTTGTCATCGTTGTTGTCATTGTTGTCGTTGTTGTTGTCGTTGTTGTTGTTGTTGTTGTTGTTGTGTAACATCCCAAAATTCTAAATTTTGGAATGTTATAATAAATAGATAGTTTTGATTGATTGTTTGATTGATTGACTGAAAGTGAGTGAATTTGAAACTTTTTGAAAGTTAAATGAGAGGGAATAAAAGGACTTTCCCAAACTTTCATTTTTCATTCGTGATCTCCGTGAATTCAAATTCTTTTCACCACAAAACCCTGGAGAGAAGATGACATAACTTCTTCCATTTATTTAAATGACAAGGGGTGTTGAAAATATTTCCAACCTAGGAACTTTATGCAACTCAATGATTTTCACGAGCGAAGATAAAATGACTTCTTCAAAACATATGAAATATGAGTTGGGAGTTTCAAAGAATTAAATTCAAAGTTCTTTTGAATTTATTTTCAATTTGGATTTATTTGAGTATTATTCAAATTATTTTTCTCCAAAAACAAAATATATAGAAATTAGGGTAACATGATTCCCTACGTCAGAAAATTGGAGTGAAATTAATTTGAAATCATTTTGGTATTTTTAAAATGATTTTGTTGGATTTTATTAGAGCAGTAGCACTCTTTGATTTCTGAAAATTTCTCTGGATTTTATTTGACATTATAAAAATGTGCACATCGTAGAAAATCTTTTTCTGAAAATTTCGATATATTATATGCCTATAGTATTGATTTATTTATTTTGGTTTTATTTTATTTTCTGAAAATTTGTTTTTTTTTTAAAAATTCTTTCTTCGCCGACTGGGCCGGCCCCAGGCCCAGCCGACCGCGCCGGCCCACCGCTACGTCGTCCCCGACCGGACGACGGAGTCCGCATCCCACACGACTCCGCTGCCGCCTCGACGTCCGTGCCGCGGCCGGACTCTCCCCGCCGCCTTTGCCCCTCCTCCACGCCTTGCGCCTCCCCTCCCCTCCTTAAATAGCGGCCCCAGGCCCCGCCTCTCTCTCTCTGCCGCGCCGCGTCGCCCCTCCCGCATCTCGCCGCCGCCGCCTCCGCAGCAGCGCCTCGCCACCGCACCGCCCCGCACCGTCTCCCACCGCTGTCATCGCCTCGCCGAAGCTGATAACCCACAAGTATAGGGGATCGCAACAGTTTTCGAGGGTAGAGTATTCAACCCAAATTTGTTGATTCAACACAAGGGGAGCCAAAGAATATTCTCAAGTATTAGCAGCTGAGTTGTTAATTCAACCACACCTGGAAACTTAATATCTGCAGCAAAGTGTTTAGTAGCAAAGTAATATGATAGTGGTGGTAACGGTAACAAAGTAAAGACAGCAAAAGTAATGTTTTTGGTATTTTTGTAGTGATTGTAACAGTAGCAACGGGAAAGTAAATAAGGGAGAACCAGTATATGGAAAAACTCGTAGGCACCGGATTAGTGATGGATAATTATGCCGGATGCGGTTCGTCATGTAACAGTCATAACATAGGGTGACACAGAACTAGCTCCAGTTCATCAATGTAATGTAGGCATGTATTCCGTATATAGTCATACGTGCTTATGGAAAAGAACTTGCATGACATCTTTTGTCCTACCCTCCCGTGGCAGCGGGGTCCTATTGGAAACTAAGGGATATTAAGGCCTCCTTTTAATAGAGAACCGGAACAAAGCATTAGCACATAGTGAATACATGAACTCCTCAAACTATGGTCATCACCGGGAGTGGTCCCGATTATTGTCACTTCGGGGTTGCCGGATCATAACACATAGTAGGTGACTATAGACTTGCAATATAGGATCAAGAACACACATCTATTCATGAAAACATAATAGGTTCAGATCTGAAATCATGGCACTCGGGCCCTAGTGACAAGCATTAAGCATAGCAAAGTCATAGCAACATCAATTTCAGAATATAATGGATACTAGGGATCAAACCCTAGCAAAACTAACTTGATTACATGATAAATCTGGTCCAACCCATCACCGTCCAGCAAGCCTACGATGCAATTACTCACGCACGGCGGTGAGCATCATGAAATTGGTGATGGAGGATGGTTGATGATGACGACGGCGACGAATCCCCCTCTCCGGAGCCCCGAACGGACTCCAGATCAGCCCTCCCGAGAGAGATTAGGGCTTGGCGGCGGCTCCATATCCTAAAACGCGATGAAACTTTCTCTCTGATTTTTTTCTCCCCGAAAGCCAATATATGGAGTTGGAGTTGGCGTCGGAGGGCCACTAGGGAGCCCACGAGGTAGGGGGCACGCCCAGGGGGGAGGGGCGCGCCCCCACCCTCGTGAACAGGGTGTGGGCCCCCTGGCCTTCATCTTTGGCGAGGATTTTTTATTATTTATTCTAAGATAATCCGTGGAGTTTCAGGTCATTCCGAGAACTTTTGTTTTCTGCACATAAAACAACACCATGGCAATTCTGCTGAAAACAGCGTCAGTCCGGGTTAGTTCCATTCAAATCATACAAGTTAGAGTCCAAAACAAGGGCAAAAGTGTTTGGAAAAGTAGATACGATGGAGACGTATCAACTCCCCCAAGCTTAAACCCTTGCTTGTCCTCAAGCAATTCATTTGACAAATTGAAAGAGAAAAAGAAAAACTTTTACAAACTCTGTTTGCTCTTGTTGTTGTAAACATGAAAAGCCAGCATTCAAGTTTCAGCAATTATTATGAACTAACCATACTCGCAATAACACGTAGGTCCCACAATTACTCATATCAATAGCATAATCAGCTAGCGAGCCATAATAATAAAACTCGGATGACAACACTTTCTCAAAATAATCATAACATGATATAACAAAATGGTATCTCGCTATCCCTTTCTGAGACCGCAAAACATAAAGGCAGAGCACCTTTAAAGATCAAGGACTGACTAAACATTGTAATTCATGGTAAAAGAGATCCAGTCAAGTCATACCCAATATAAACCAATAATAATGAATGCAAACGACAGTGTGCTCTCCAGCGGGTGCTTTTTAATAAGAAGGGTGATGACTCAACATAAAAGTAAATAGATAGGCCCTTCGCAGAGGGAAGCAGGGATTTGTAGAGGTGCCAGAGCTCGGTTTTGAAATAGAGATAAATTATATTTTGAGCGGCATACTTTCATTGTCAACATAACAACTAAAAGACGACGATATCTTCCATGCTAAACAGATTATAGGCGGTTCCCAAACAGAATGGTAAAGTTTATACTCCCCCTCCTCCACAAGCATCAATCCATGGCTTGCTCGAAACAACGAGTGCCTCCAACATTCAACGGGTCCCAGGGGGAGTTTTGTTTCCAGTTATTTTGATTTAGTTTGCATAAAGCATGGGACTGGGCATCCCGAATACCAGCCATTTTCTCGTGAATGAGGAGCGGAGTCCACTCCTCTTGAGAATAACCCGCCTAACACGGAAGATAAGGGCAGCTCTAGTTAACATATGAGCTATTCAAGCATGCAAAACAGAATGTTTATTTGAAGGTTTAGAGTTTGGAACATACAAATTTACTTGGAACGGCAGGTAAATACCGCATATAGGAAGGTATAGTGGACTCATATGGAACGACTTTGGGGTTTAAGGAGTTTGGATGCACAAGCAGTATTCCCGCTTAGTACAGGTGAAGGCTAGCAAAAGACTAGGAAGCGACCAACTGAGAGAGCGACAACAGTCGTAAACATGCATAAAATTAATTCACACTGAGTACAAGAATGAGTAGGATATAATCCACCATGAACATAAATATCATGAAGGCTATGTTGATTGGATTCAACTACATGCGTGAACATGTGCCAAGTCGAGTCACTCAATGCATTTAAAGGAGGATACCACCCCATCATACCATATCATACTCATTCTAATAGCATGTTGGCACGCAAGGTAAACCATTATAACTCATAGCTAATCAAGCATGGCACAAGCAACTATAATCTCTAAATGTCATTGCAAATATGTTTACTTCATAATAGCTGAATCAAGAACGATGAATCATCATATTTACAAAAACAAAAGAGGTCGAGTTCATACCAGCTTTTCTCTTCCCAATAAGTCCATCATATATCATCATTATTGCCTTTCACTTGCACGACTGAATGGTGTGTATAATAGTAAGAGTGCATGTGCATTGGACTAAGCTGGAATCTACAAGCATTCAACTCAAGAGAGAAGACAAGTAATATGGGCTCTAAGTTAAATGAACGATCATGCATATGAGAGCCACTAAGCATTTTGAATATGGTCTTCTCGACCCCCAAAGAAAGGAAAAGAAATAAAAACTATTTACACGGGAAAGCTCCCAACAAGTAAAAGAAGAACGGGAAATATTTTGGGGTTTTCTTTTTAATTCTACTACAAGCATGAAAAGTAAACTAACTAATTTTTTTGGTTTTTTCTTAAGGTTTATCAAACACACAAGAAGAAAGCAGGAAAAAGAAAATAAACTAGCATGGATATTACAGTGAAAGAGTATGAGCACCAACATCTAGCAATGAGTGTGTGTGAACACGAATGTAATGTCGGTGAGAAATACGTACTCCCCCAAGCTTAGGCTTTTGTCCTAAGTTGGTCTATTGCCAGGGATGGCCTGGCGGATATCCGTAGGTGAAGCTAGGGTCGTAGTGGGATGCAGCGGCTATCGCCGCCTGAGCTGTAGCGTAGAGTCGAGCAGCCTCCACTCTCCTTTCATACCCATCTGCCTCCTCTCTGGTAATAATATATCTTCCTCTCGCTTGAAAATCAAAGAAGGTAGGAGCAGGAAGAGCAACACGGACCACATGTCGTTTGTTAAAGATTAGTCGATACTGGTAAGGTGGTCCAGTCCTCTCAATGAACTGGTGGGAAAACATAGAACCAAGATCTAAATAAGAAGAGGGTAACTCCATATCACCCTCACGAATGTCTACATCAAGGAAATTAGCTAAGCGGGTTGCATAAATTCCTCCAAAGAAATCTCCGTTATGCCTATTCTGATGCAACCTACGAGCAACAATGGCGCCCATATGATAAGATTGGTCTCCTAACACAGCACTTCTGAGAATGCTGAGATCAGGAGCACACATGTGACATGCTTCATCCTTAGCAGTTATACATCTACCAATAAAGAGAGCAAAATAATGTATAGCAGGAAAGTGAATGCTCCCTATAGTGGCCTCGCTATATCTCTAGATTCCCCCACATTTATTCTAGCAAGAAAGTCTCTATATTCAGATTTAGGGGGATCCCTGACATTACCCCAAGATGGAAGTTTGCAAGTAGAAGTAAAGTCCTCTAAGTCCATGGTATAAGATTTATCATAAATGTCAAACATGACTGAAAGAGAATTTCGCGAAGTTAAAAACTCAAACCTCCTCACAAATGAACTTGTGAGGTCACGATACTGTGGGCATTTATCAGCTTCAAACTCCTCAAGATCGGCATTACGCAAATATGCGTAGAATTCTTCTTTAATTCCTACTTGATTCATAAAATTTTCCGATGGCCACTCACAAGGCCTCACAGGAGCGTCTCTTGGTGGTTCCTCGTCAGCATCACGTATCGCAAGCCTGGGACCTTGCTTCCTTGAAGGACCACCTTCGAACATCCTCCTAAGCATATTGTTTCCTCTGAAAAATTTCTGAAATTTTTAGTAACTTCAAATAAAAGTGAACCAACCTCAATAAAATTGATAGCAACAACTCCCATAAGTGCCTAGAGCCTACATAAAGCATTGGAACTACTTGGAACCATATAAATTTGACATGCAAGCTCAAGAACATGGTCACCTATGCAGCACAAATTTGCAATTAATAAAGCACTAGACCAAAAACTAATTGGACCAATCGAGGAGTCACATACCAAGGAACAATCTCCCCAAGTAGTTTTGCGAGAGGTGCTTTGAGCAAGGAGATCGAAAATCACAGCAACGGGGGCCGAAACTCGTGCTTGGGTTGGTTTTTCGTGTTTGTGTGAGGCAGAGGAAGAAGATGGGTGCAGGAATAAGTGGAGGAGGGCCACCGCGGGCCCACGAGGCAGGGGGCGCGCCCTCCACCCTCGTGGCCAGGTGGCAGCTCCCCCCGCGGTAATTTTTGCATAGTAAATCCTCAAATATTCCCGAAAAAAATCATATTAAATTGGCATGGCATTCTGAGGACTTTTATTTTCGGGATATTTTTATATTGCACGGATAAGTCAGAAAACAGAAAGAAAAATATTATTTTACTTTATTTCTACTAAATAACAGAAAATATAAAAAGGGTACAGAAGGTTGTGCTTCTAGTTTCATCCATCTCGTGATCATCCAAATGAACCCACTAACAAGGTTGATCAAGTCTTGTTAACAAACTCATTCCAAATAATCACGGAACCGGAGAAATTTCGAATGACACTAAGTTACCTCAACGGGGATATGAAAATCCCCAACAATAAGAATATCATACTTTTTCTTGACAGTAGGGAGAGGAAATTCAAACCTCCAAATATAATCGATGGGGTTTTTCCAATAGAGTTGATGCTATAAACTTGAGGTTGTTTCCTCGGAAAGTGTACCGTATGCTCATTACCATTAACATGAAAAGTGACATTGCCTTTGCTGCAATCAATAACAGCCCCTGCAATATTAAGGAAAGGTCTTCCAAGAATAATAGACATACTATCATCATCGGGAATATCAAGAATAACAAAGTCCGTTAAAATAGTAACGTTTGCAACCACTACAGGCACATCCTCACAAATACCGACAGGTATAGCAGTTGATTTATCAGCCATTTGCAAAGATATTTCAGTAGGTGTCAACTTATTCAAGTCAAGTCTACGATATAAAGAGAGAGGCATAACACTGACACCGGCTCCAAGATCACATAAAGCAATTTTAACATAATTTCTTTTAATGGAGCATGGTATAGTAGGTACTCCTGGATCTCCAAGTTTCTTTGGTATTCCACCCTTAAAAGTATAATTAGCAAGCATGGTGGAAATTTCAACTTCCGGTATCTTTCTTTTATTAGTAATGATATCCTTCATGTACTTAGCATAAGGATTTGTTTTGAGCACATCAGTTAATTGCATACGCAAAAAGATGGGTCTAATCATTTCAGCAAAGCGCTCAAAATCCTCATCATCCTTTTCCTTGGATGGTTTCGGAGGAAAAGGCATGGGTTTCTGAACCCATGGTTCCCTTTCTTTACCGTGTTTCCTAGCAACAAAATCTCTTTTGTCATAACGTTGATTCCTTGATTGTGGGTAATCAAGATCAACAGCGGGTTCAACTTCTACATCATTATCATTACTAGGTTGAGCATCAACATGAACATTATCATTAACATTATCACTAGGTTCCTGTTCATCACCTGATTGTGTTTCAGCATCAGACATAAAGATATCATTTGGATTCTCAAGTGGTTCAGCAATAGGTTCACTAGAAGTTTGCAAAGTCCTATCATTTTTCTTTTTCTTCCTCTTAGAAGAACTAGGCATATCAATATTATTTCTCTGAGAATCTTGCTCGCTTCTCTTAGGGTGGCCTTCAGGATACAAAGGTTCCTGAGTCATTCTACCAGTTCTAGTAGCCACTCTAACAGCATAATCATTTTTCTTACTATTCATTTCATCAAGCACTTCTTTCTGAGCTTGAAGTACTTGTTCTACTTGAGTGGTAACCATAGAAGCATCTTTGCTAACAAGTTTAAGTTCACCGCTAATATCAGCCATATAATCACTCAAGCGTTTAATCATAAAGGTATTCTGTTTTAATTGTCTACCAAAATAAGCATTAAAGTCATCTTGCTTAAACATAAAGTCATCAAACTCATCCAAGCACTGACTAGCAATTTTAGTAGGAGGAACTTCAGCTTTATCATATCTATAGAGAGAATTTACCTTTACTACCTGTGTCGGGATATCGGGAGGTTCTTCAGTAAATAAGTAATTGAGATCATATACTTCTTCAACAGGCGGTAAATTAAGACCATGTATTTCTTCAATAGGAGGTAAATTCTTAACATCTTCAGCTTTAATACCTTTTTCTTTCATAGATTTCTTTGCCTCTTGCATATCTTTGGGACTGAGAAATAAAACACCTCTCTTCCTCGGAGTTGGTTTAGGAATAGGCTCAGTAATTGGCTCAGGAGCTGGCTCAGGAGTTGGTGCCCAATTATTTTCATTTGCCAACATATTATTCAATAAAATTTCAGCGTCATCCGGTGTTCTTTCCCTGAAAAGAGAACCAGCACAACTATCCACGTAATCTCTGGAAGCATCAGTTAGTCCATTATAAAAGATATCAAATATTTCAGGTTTCTTAAGAGGATGATCAAGCAAAGCATTAAGTAACTTGAGAAGCCTCCCCCAAGCTTGTGGGAGACTCTCTTCTTCAATTTGCACAAAATTGTATATTTTCCTCAAAGCAGCTTGTTTCTTATGAGCAGGGAAATATTTAGCAGAGAAGTGATAAATCATATCCTGGGGACTTTGCACACAACCAGGATCAAGAGAATTAAACCATTTCTTAGCATCACCCTTTAATGAGAACGGACATATTTTGAGTAAATAAAGGTGGCGCGATCTCTGATTATTAGTAAATAGGCCAGCTATATCATCTAACTTACGAAGATGTGCCACAACAGTTTCAGATTCATAGACATAAAAAGGATCAGATTCAACCAAAGTAATTATATCTGGATCGATAGAAAAATCATAATAATCCTGATCAGGAACACAGATAGGTGAAGTAGCAAAAGCAGGGTCGGGTCTCATCCTACCTCTAAAAGATTCTTTACTCCACTTAATTAGCAACCTCTTACGTTCAAGACTATCCTGGCAAGCAAGAACAGCTTCAATAGATTCAACATTAAAAAGATAGCCCTCAGGAATACCAGGCATAGGTTCATCATCACTCACATCATCGTGTTCAGGTTCAATAATTTCTCTTTCTCTAGACCTAGCAATTTGCTCATCAAGATATTCACCAAGTGGCACAGTAGTATCAAGCATAGAAGTAGTTTCATCATAAGTATCATGCATAGCAGAAGTGGCATCATCAATAACATGCGACATATCAGAATCAATAGCAGTAGTAGGTTTAGGTGTCGCAAACTTACTCATAACAGAAGGAGAATCTAGTGCAAGGCTAGATGGCAATCCCTTACCTCCCCTCGTAGTTGAGGGCAAAATAGTAGTTCGATCATCTTTAGAATTCTTCATAGTGTCCAGCAGATATAAATCCCAAGTGACTCAAGGAATAGAGCTATGGTCCCCGGCGACGGCGCCAGAAAAAGGTCTTGATAACCCACAAGTATAGGGGATCGCAACAGTTTTCGAGGGTAGAGTATTCAACCCAAATTTGTTGATTCGACACAAGGGGAGCCAAAGAATATTCTCAAGTATTAGCAGCTGAGTTGTCAATTCAACCACACCTGGAAACTTAATATCTGCAGCGAAGTGTTTAGTAGCAAAGTAATATGATAGTGGTGGTAACGGTAACAAAGTAAAGACAGCAAAAGTAATGTTTTTGGTATTTTTGTAGTGATTGTAACAGTAGCAACAGAAAAGTAAATAAGCGAGAACTAGTATATGGAAAACTCGTAGGCACCGGATTAGCGATGGATAATTATGCCGGATGCGGTTCGTCATGTAACAGTCATAACATAGGGTGACACAGAACTAGCTCCAGTTCATCAATGTAATGTAGGCATATATTCCGTATATAGTCATACGTGCTTATGGAAAAGAACTTGCATGACATCTTTTGTCCTACTCTCCCGTGGCAGCGGGGTCCTATTCGAAACTAAGGGATATTAAGGCCTCCTTTTAATAAAGAACCGGAACAAAGCATTAGCACATAGTGAATACATGAACTCCTCAAACTATGGTCATCACCGGGAGTGGTCCCGATTATTGTCACTTCGGGGTTGCCGGATCATAACACATAGTAGGTGACTATAGACTTGCAAGATAGGATCAAGAACACACATATATTCATGAAAACATAATAGGTTCAGATCTGAAATCATGGCACTCGGGCCCTAGTGACAAGCATTAAGCATAGCAAAGTCATAGCAACATCAATCTCAGAACATAATGGATACTAGGGATCAAACCCTAACAAAACTAACTCGATTACATGATAAATATCATCCAACCCATCACCATCCAGCAAGCCTACGATGCAATTACTCACGCACGGCGCTCAGCACCATGAAATTGGTGATGGAGGATGGTTGATGATGATGACAGCGAAGAATCCCCCACTCTGGAGCCCCGAACGGACTCCAGATCAGCCCTCCTGAGAGAGATTAGGGCTTGGCGGCGGCTCCGTATCGTAAAATGCGATGAAACTTTCTCTTTGATTTTTTTTCTCCCCGAAAGCCAATATATGGAGTTGGAGTTGGCGTTGGAGGGCCACCAGGGGGCCCACGAGGTAGGGGGGGCGCCCAGGGGGGAGGGGCGTGCACCCCCACCCTCATGAACAGGGTGTGGGCCCCCTGGCCTTCATCTTTGGCGAGGATTTTTTATTATTTATTCTAAGATATTCCGTGGAGTTTCAGGTCATTCCGAGAACTTCTATTTTTTGCACATAAAACAACACCATGGCAATTCTGCGGAAAACAGCGTCAGTCCGGGTTAGTTCCATTCAAATCATACAAGTTAGAGTCCAAAACAAGGGAAAAAGTGTTTGGAAAAGTAGATACGACGGAGACGTATCAGGAGCCACTGCCCCGATCCAAACCGCCACCGCCGGTTTTTCACCGTAAACCGCCCCGAACCGCCCGAGCCGGTATAACTGCTAAAACCCGCCCGGTTTTTCTTTATAATTCTAGATCGGTTTTTTATATTTTTTTGATTAGTTTAGTTTGCGAGCATTCATTAGCTAGGGTTCGGTGGCGAAGGATTTTCGTTCGGTAGCGATTGGTGATGAGCGTTCGCTATTTAGTCTTTTTCTTTTATTTTAGTTTTCTGCCAGGCACCCGTATGTAATTAGTTTCTTCACAGATTAGTCCCTAATCTTCAAACGCTCACTACTTTTTACTTGTTTATCCAAATTAGACGAAACCAACGCTCACTTCTTCGTTATGATCTCCTCTATCCAGTAAAAGAACTTAAACATGTTTTTTGAAAGCCTTAAAATTTGATTTCAAACAGATTTGTATGTAAACTTTGTTTGATTGTAACTTGAGTTTAATAACTCCGT
The DNA here is from genome assembly GCF_018294505.1 of Triticum aestivum. Lineage (NCBI taxonomy): Eukaryota > Viridiplantae > Streptophyta > Magnoliopsida > Poales > Poaceae > Triticum > Triticum aestivum. Next base: position 381,122,578 of record NC_057810.1, on the reverse strand, counting down.
TTGAGTTGATTCTTTTTGCAAATCAAAGCTCTTGACCTAAACTTTCTAATAAGGGGAAATTCACATAATTTTGGTACTGTTAGAAATTGTTTTATGTTGCAAGAGTTATTCGCTTGGTTTTGATGTTTTCCGAATCGTACTCTTCGTTCTTTCCAATCGTTTGAGTGATTGCTTATGTGTAGTTACTATTGCTTGCTCACGATAGATTGACCGGAGTGTGACGAGTAGAACTATCAGGAGTTATGAGTGCGAATCATCTTCATCAACATTGCAGGCAAGTTCACACTTTGATCATACCTCCTTATTACCCAGTTTTATTGCATTAGTTCAATCCTCCAAACAATTGCATGATTAGGATCTTAATTAAATTGTGGGTTTTGGGAAGTAGATTGAGGTAGCACCTATTACCTGTTTTATTATGAAACCCTTGGGAGTTACTTCTACGTTTGCTTATTATGCCATGCTATGCTTGTAGACGTGGATTGGGTTTGAGTGAATTTCCATGACAGATGTGAGCTTGTTAATTTATGGTTTGTTTCAGGTGGCAACATTAATACACATCTGGGTGTATTGAGGTACCTGGTTATTCCAGGATTGCCTGTCTAGGCACCTGGGTAGACCAGGATTGCCTGTTTTTTATGGACCGCCACCCAGGCTCAATGGGATCATAAGATTATTCATGCTAGAAACTTTCGTGTACAGCCACTTGCTATTATGGGCTCTAGCATACTTGACTAAGTCGTGCGAACTCTTACAGTGGTAGACTAGCAGATGTAGGGGAAAGTAGGTGTACCGGTCTACCCATCGTAAGGTGCTACCGCTTCCGAAAGACTATGTCTCGGTCATTCATTTCTCAAACACCATGTAGTGCGAGAAAACCAACGGAGGAGATCGAGTCATGTGGGGAAAAGTGCGCAAACCTCTGCAGAGTGTATAAACTAATCATGATTAGTCGTGTCCCCGAGTATGGACATCTTGAGTATCTAGTACTTGGATTATCATGTGAATCTCATCATGTTACTTTAATTAATTTTGTTGGGTTTAATGATGATGTTATTTAATTGGGATTGAGAATGTTGTCAACAATTCTCAATGTTTAACAACCACCATGATAGTTAAATAAATTTATTCCTTTGAGGTAGGGAAAAATTGGCTTTTCACAAAAACATTATAACCGTAGAGCTTTTTCCACCAGCCAAATATGCATGTAGTGATAGATATTATTCATCATTATCCTCTGGTGTGAATTTGCCAGTACATTCAATGTACTGACCCTCTATGGCTGTAACGTCTCATAAGGCAGGAATCTTACGACAAGTAAGTGTTATGTTAGGGTTATGATTTCTACACTCAACTTTGCCGTTGGTGTTGATGGGAATCCACAACCTTGTTACTTCCGCTATTTGGATTGAGGTAATAGTATTTACATTACTTTATACATGTGATTTACCTCTGTTATAAATCCTCGAGTACTGTGTGTGTCAGCATACCGATCCAGGGATGACACTTAAGCACAGAGACTTGACCCATTCGGGTCGGGTCGCTACAAGATGGTATCAGAGCACATGTTGACTGTAGGACGTGACCCTAGAAACTGGCAAGCCCATCGGAAAGATTTTTCTCTACAACTTTCTTTTCAAAAGAATCTTTTACCTCTCTTCTCTTCTGAGCTTATTCAAATATTCCTTTTTAGTGAGACCATACTCTTTCCCCTTTTGACCACATAAAGATTCGACTGATGAGACCACTCCAAGAAGTACAAGATATCGGACAACAAGACCACCTTGGAATAAATAGGATTTTTACCGTGCATTACAATGATGGAAACTACAACAGTTGAAGACTCCGAAGACTAGGAGAATTTGAAGGCTTTGAAGATTTTCCAGATTTGTTTGACCTAGAAAGGCACCCCTTATGGAACTTGGCAAACTAAGGAAGCTGTCAATACCCAAGATCAAGGTGTATCGGAGAAAGACCGGAACATGGAGCATTAGAACTCAAAGTTTTTGTCAGGAAAACCCCAAGACATGAGATAGCAACTATGGAATGATAGCTCATGACAGAGACATAGTCATAAACATGGATATCCATGATGCTATCGCTCGCTCATGTTATTGTCACCGTGAGGTGTTAAGCACGCATCTTTTGGAAGAATTGGATGACAAAAGGGCTAATGGAGCACCTGCCAGCAAGAGATCAAGTTTTAACCTTAGCTGGTGTATCACTAGGATCCGTAGTATTACATCAGGAAGTTTAAGATGGACCTTCGGGAAGCTGTATTTGATAAGGAAGCAGTTCGTGAACAACTCAGGACCCAGAAGCTAAAAGTAGCCAAGCTGGAGGAGCAAAACCTCGAGATACCGTAGATTCGTCAGGAGCTGAAGGATAGAAGGACATGGTTCATACCAAGGATATTGAAACCCAGAAGTTTGGAATGTAACTCCAGAAATATTAAAGGATGTCACTAGAGACTTCGCGTCAACAGAGATCTGGCATAGGAACTTGAGAAGGACAAGCATGATCAGAAGAAGCCATCGGAGACATGAACAAGACTTGAAGAGTTTGGTGACGTTGAAGATTTGTTGACCATTACAAGACCAAACACTGTTGTACCTATGCTAGATGCGACGTTTGTGATCTATCATTTGTTTGTTGTTTTTCAGACAGCCACAATAAAATCTGCCTTTTCAAAACTTTTGTTTGTATTGTGTGCATCCCTCTCTATCTCTCTTATCCCACCCCAATACCCTTGGACCCAATAGACGATGAATGGAGATGAACCCATATTTTTCTGGACCGAGGATTCAAATGGAGACGAGCCAATTGATTCAGAACATGGAGGATCACATAAAGAATAACCCTATAGTCGGAAAGGATATGACCCAGCATGCTCTTCAGTGCTTTGAAAGAGGTGCTGCAACTTGGTGGAGGATATACTAAACTATCCCTGGATGGCAAAGAGTAACCACTTGGGAAGAATTTAAGTTGACTTTGCCAAAGTCTCGATTTGTGTCCCAGAAGTTGAAGCCTTATGGAAGTGATATGAAGAAACCCTGTGCATACAAGCTTTATGGAGAAATGGGACACAACCATAAAGAACACAAGGACGAATACCCTCATAAGTGGGGGATTACCTGTCAGGACCCCGACTCAATGTCACATCGATCTAGCCTGTAACACCTCATATCACTTTGCGGCCTCACGCACGGTATTCCCACGGGTGTCGCCTTACCTTTGCCCGGGACCGTTTGCGCCTTTTGGCTCACGTATATGATGATGTCGCTAGCATCCATATGATAAGGAGCCCGGGCTGACATGACTAGTCGTAAACCCAAAGTGGCACAGACTTACAGGGACAGGCATCCATGACCCAGCATCGAACATGTCGGTCATCAGCAAGTGGGTCCGGGCTGTAGCACTGGGCTAGCAGGACTCCGGTAAACCGGGCTGTAGCGGGCTAACAGGGCTCCGGTACTCAATGCGTGACATTTCCCCGAAGGGACAGACACAGGAACGAAGAAGGACACATGCCAGCCAGCCTAAGTGTTCCGGAGCAGTAGCAAGCTACCATGGCTCAATGGGAACATTAGGAGACATTTCCCGGTAAGAGAGGCTACTAAAGATAAACAACTAGATAGTCAGATCCCACACATACCAAGCATTTCAATCATACACACAATATGCTCGATATGTGCAAATACAACAAGGCATCACAACATGACTCTACGACACAAGTACTTTATTTAAAGGCTCAGAGAGCCATACATAACATGCACACAAGTACGGGTCACACGACCCACATTCAAGTCATACAGTCATACAAACCAGCAGCGGAAGTAACTTGTCTGAGTACAGACAACTAGTAAAATAAAAGAGGCTTGGAAAGCCTAGCTATACTACGTGGACCTTCACAAGCTCAGGATTACCACCTGGGCCTTAGTCTACTCGTCGATGTCAACGTCTATGAAGAACCCATCAGAAGGGGTTGCAGCATCTTCTGTAAAATGTAAATTATAGCAACATGAGTACAAAGGTACCCAGCAAGACTTACGTCAGATCCTACATACATGCACATTATCAAGAAGGGTTGGTGGAGTTATTGCAGAAAGCCAGCTTTGACTCTTGGCTAAGCTATCCTACGAGACTCCAACTTGAAATGGTTTTGCGCACACAAGTCCACTACTCACCACTTCAATACACCACCGAGGATCCACCTCCGTCATCCTACGGAAGAGCCATCCTCGGCACTCACGCTTATCTTGAGATTTTTAGTAGTATCCATTCACTTGTCTATGAACTGTATAGGCAACCAAGTAGTCCTTTATCGCGGACGCGGCTATTCGAATAGATCATGTTAACCCTGCAGGGGTGTACTTCTTCATACATGTTTCCACCACTTAGCGTCTGCACACGACATGTGCTCGGCAGACTTCAAGCGAAAGCCGACGTGGGTGTAGACCACGACCTACCTAAACACCTAAGTCTCTAGTCCAGGTTTATCGCCTATCCAGGTTCCATCCGCAGGGAGTCCGGCCGAGGTTTCCCATACGGCCCCGAACGATGTGTACAGGGTTCCCGAGATACCTAACGGGTATTCGGTACACCGTGCCACGTACCTACCGCATCACAGCCCACCCCGCGGTCAGCGCTGTCCACGGCCTCCAGCAAGCTACAAACACCAGAAACTACTTGCAACTCCTGGACAAAGGACTAGGGTGAATAAGAAGTCGAGCGGGGTCATATTTCAGGTCCCAATGCATGGTAGTAGCTGAATCTTAAATCACGCATACAGATCTCAGTTCTTAAGGTCGGCTTCAATGAAACAACCCACCATGTACTCCTACATGGCCTCTCATCGATACCTTTACCAAATCGTGTTCACCACATCACTCTCATTACCGACATGATCATTTCACTCTAGTCCATCACCCAGATGAGCCAGACCTGACACGACTCTAAGCATAGCAGGCATAGCAAGGTAGGAACAACACATACATATGGCTCAATCAATTCCTACACATGCTAGTGGGTTTCATCTAATTACTGTGGCAATGACAGGTCATGCAGAGGAAATGGATTCAACTACCATAGCACACAGCAGTTTGAAACGCGATGTCTTAATGCAGTAAAAGAGAGCAAGAGCGAGAACATGGGGTTGTATCGATATGATCAAATGGTTGGTTGCTTGCCTGATGGATCGATGCACGGATACTGTTCTTCGCTAGGGTAATCACGGTACTCCTCGGAGGCAGAACCTGCCGCAAAGAACATCGATACACAACTATCACCAAACAATGTGCGACAATATGATGCATGCATGAAACATGGCAATATGAGTGTGTTGGGCTAATGCAACTAAAACCAGATGGGTTTGAATCAATTTGAACCAAAGATTCAAATTTCAAACTCATAAATGGCCCTTTAAAGTGTTTTATCTTGTTCTGCACTAAACCTCAAGTTAGCTTGTTTAAACATGCATGAAACTAGTACAGATGGATAGATTGGATTTTTCTGATCATTTTTCATATATAATTTGTTTGATTTGGAGCTACGGTTGAATTTATATGAATTTTTGAAGTTTGGGTTATTTTCTGGAATTTATAATCATTTTAGATTTATTTTAATTCCAGAAAAAGGTTTACTGTGTCAGCATGAGGTCATGCTGACCTCAGCAAGTCAACAGACCCGGTCCAGGTCAAACTGACCAGTGGGTCCAGGGTGTCAGTGGCTAATTAACTAATTTAATTTAGTTTAAACTAATCTGGATAATTAGCCGAAGGGGGCCCCACTTGTCATTGACTCAACAGAGTCAATCGGGGCCCACCCGTGGTCAAAGTCAAAACGGCTGCACCGGCGTTTAGCCGCCGGCGAGCCCGACGCGGCGGCGGAAGTGGTTTTGGCCGTTCCGGCCACAAAATGGGGCGCGGAAGGCATCTACGTGGAGCCGAGGATGAGCCGCAGCTCTTGGTGGAGCGAGTTGAGGTCAGGGTGACCGGAGTTGGAGCCGGCGATGACCTAGGCAGTCACCGGAGTTCGGGTGAAGGCGAACTCGGGGCTAGGGTGTGCGGTGAGGTGCGGGAAGTGCACGGTTGGACTCAACGCAACATGGTGAGTGCGTTGGACACCGTGAGTTGGCCGGAGGATGGCCGGGAGCACGTCGGCGACCAGATCCACGGCGGTGCATGCGGGTGATCTTCATGTGGTGGCTACACGGCTCGGGGGCAAGAGAGGAAGAGTAGGAGGGGTAGCTAGGCTCACAGAGCACCCGTAGAGGCCACCGGCGGGGTCGGGGACGAGCTGATGCGGCGGCGACGGCGAAGGGGATCTCCGGCGATGGCGGTTCGGTCGAGGTCCGTGCGGTGGCATCGGGGCATGCGAGCGCTCGGGGCTCGGCTTGCTCGAAGGAGAGGAGGGTGGCGGAGCTCCTGGACACGGTGGCGCGGCGTGGGGTTGACGGAGAGCATGGCTATGGCGATGGGGTGGCGGCGATGGCGTCGGCCATGGCGTGGGAGAGCGAGGGAGAGGAGTTGGGGGAGAATGGAGGTGTCCTGGGGGTTCACGGCTTGATGTGGAGTTCATCCAAGCCAGCAGCGAGGCGAGGAGGTGAAGCAGGGCGACGGCCAGCTGTGTGGCGCACGCTGCGGCCGCCGTCGGGCACCTGCCTGCCTGCCTGGCCGGCAAGCAGCTCGCTGGCGTGGCGCTGGGCTGGGCCGGCAGGTGGGCCGGGTAAGTTTTCCTTTCTGTTTTTTTGTTTTTTATTTATTCTGTAAGTTTGTTGAATTATTAAAAATACTTAGGCAACTCCTAAAATCACCAAACTGCTTCTGGTCCATAGTTGGATTATTTCCAACATGAAACATTTTATGGAGATATTTGAGCATTTGAAATATTTTATATAATTTTAAATGCCCAAATTCAAATACTTATCATTTAATTCAAAGACCCTAAGATGACCTAGAAAATGGTGCAACACTTTTGGCAAAGGTTCTGAACCAAGACAAAAATGATGGACATTTTAGAAGGGCATTTCAGGTTCATTGAAAAAAAGTTTTAGTAAACCCTAGTTGGTTTCAGAGGGGGCTGGGGGTTCTGACATCCCCATTTCAAGTTTCTGTTGAAAGAATAAACATGATGCAACACTCTACTGCATGAACTAGCTAGGGTGTGACAACTCACCCCCACTCAAAAGAATCTCGTCCCGAGATTTGGGTTCCTCCGGGAAGAAGGCCGGATACTCGAGTCGAAGACGATCCTCCCTTTCCCAAGTTGCTTCATTCTCAGAATGGTGCGACCATTGAACCTTGAGAAACTTGATATTATGATGTCGAGTGGTACGCTCAGCTTGATCGAGGATACGAACGGGGTACTCTCGATACGTGAGATTATCTTGGAGATCAAGCGTTTCGTGGTCTACTCCACGGATAGGATCCGAGAAGCAACGCCTGAGTTGAGAAACGTGGAAGACGTCGTGGACTCTGGAGAGATGCGGAGGTAGTTCCAATTGGTAGGCAACTTCTCCTCGTTTTGCGAGAATGCGAAAGGGTCCAATGTAACGAGGAGCCAATTTGCCCTTGATACCGAAGCGATGGGTTCCCTTCAGAGGAGTAACCCGAAGGTAAGCCTTCTCGTCAACCTCAAAAGTCATAGCCTTATGTTTTCGGTCATATTGACTCTTTTGATGAGATTGGGCTGTTTTCAACTTTTCACGAATGATGTGAACTTGCTCTTCTGCTTCCTGAATCATATCCGGGCCAAAGAATTGTCTTTCCCCGGTTTCTGACCAGTTAAGAGGCGTTCGACACCTTCGTCCATAGAGAACTTCAAAAGTGGCTTTGCCCAAGCTGGATTGATAGTTGTTGTTATAAGAAAATTCGGCAAATGGAAGGCACTTCTCCCAATCCATTCCGAATGAGATAACTGAAGCTCGAAGCATGTCTTCTAGAATCTGGTTGACGCGTTCCACTTGACCACTTGATTGAGGGTGGAAAGCGGTACTAAAAGAAAGGCGGGTTCCCATAGCATTTTGGAAACTTTCCCAAAATCGAGAGGTGAAAAGGCTTCCTCGATCCGAGTTAATTTCCAAAGGAACACCATGGAGAGACACTATTCGGGAGATGTACAAGTCTGCTAACTGACTAGCAGTTATACTCTCACGAACAGGTAAGAAATGGGCCACTTTGGAAAGACGATCGATAACGACGAAGATAGCATTATTCCCTCTCTTGGTCCTGGGAAAACCGGTGATGAAGTCCATACCAATTTTATCCCATTTCCATTCAGGAATAGCTAGGGGTTGAAGGGTGCCAGCAGGCCGTTGATGCTCTGCTTTTACACGACGGCAGACGTCGCAATTAGCAATATACTGAGCAATTTCTCTCTTCATCCTAGTCCACCAGAACCTCTGGCGTAGGTCCTGATACATCTTGGTACTACCGGGATGAATGGTGAGAGGATATTCATGAGCCTCCTTAAGGATCAACTGCCGTAGATGCTGGTTCTTGGGAACCACTAAACGGTCCTCAAAGTACACAACACCATGACCATTTGTGGAGAAACATCTAGCACCTCCGCTAGCAATGTTCTCCTTGATCTTAGATATTCCCTTATCTCGCTTTTGGGCAGCGATGATTTGATCTGTAAGAGTAGGTTTCACCACCAAGGTGGAAAGAAATCCTTGAGGAACAATGTGAAGGTTAAGCTTCCGAAATTCCTCATGGAGAAGCGATTGACTTTGTTGTAACATCAGGTTGTTACAATAAGATTTACGACTTAGCGCATCAGCCATGACGTTGGCTTTCCCTGGGGTGTAAGTTATTCCTAAGTCGAAATCTGTTATCAACTTGACCCAACGTCTTTCCCTGAGATTTAAATCCGGTTGGGTGAATATATACTTCAGACTTTGGTGATCAGTGTAGATTTCGCAACGATTACTGAGAAGGTAATGTCGCCATGTTTTGAGTGCATGGACTACAACTGCAAGCTCTAGATCATGAGTAGGATAATTCTCCTCATGTGGGTGCAATTGCCGTGAAGCGTAAGCAATTACGTGTCGATCTTGCATGAGAATGCAACCTAGTCCTTGTCGCGAGGCGTCGCAGTAGATAACAAAATCCTTGGAAAAATCCGGTGGTACTAGTACGGGAGCAGAGGTTAAACGTCTTTTCAGTTCCTGGAAACTGTGCTCACATTGTGGAGTCCACTCAAACTTTTTATCTTTCTTGAGGAGTTCAGTTAGAGGTTTGGCGACTTTGGAGAAATTCTCGACAAAGCGACGGCAATAGCTCGCTAGGCCAAGGAAACTCTGAACTTGCTTGACCGATTCAGGTGGAGTCCAATTAAGAACGGCTTGAACTCGCTTAGGGTTAACAGCAATGCCTTTACCAGAAATTACATGTCCAAGATAGGTCACTTCTGACAACCAGAATTCACATTTAGAAAATTTGGCATAAAGGCAATGCTCTCGAAGTTTCTTCAACACCAGCCTTAGGTGTTCGGCATGTTCTTCCTCGTTCTTGGAGTAGATGAGTATATCATCGAGGTAAACCACGACGAATTTATCCAAATACTCCATGAAGATTGAGTTCATCAACCGAGAGAAGGTGGCTGGAGTGTTGGTTAAACCAAAGGACATGACGGTGTACTCGTATTGGCCATAACAAGTAACAAAGGCCGTTTTTGGAATGTCCCCGTTTCTGATTTTGATTTGATGGTAGCCCAACCTCAAATCCATTTTAGAGAAGACTGAGGATCCAGCGAGCTGATCATACAGGTCGTTGATCCTGGGGAGCGGATACTTGTTCTTAATTGTGACCAAGTTGACAGGTCGATAATCTACAAACATCCGGTCCGTACCATCCTTCTTCTTGACGAAGAGGACAGGGCAAGCCCAAGGAGATGAACTAGGTCGGATGAAACCCTTTTTCAAGGACTCATCGAGTTGTTTCTTAAGCTCGGCTAGTTCAAAAGGTGCCATCTTGTAGGGTCTTCTGGAAATCGGGACAGTTCCTGGAATGAGATCTATCATGAATTCGACATCTCTGTCAGGCGGAACACCTGGCAATTCCTCTGGGAAAACATCCGGAAAGTCACAGACTACCGGAACGTCCTCAAGGTCTGGCAAAGGGCTGGCGTTAAGAGAATATAACTGTCGCTTGGCTATTCGGGTCAAGACATTGACTATCTTCCCCGAAGGATGGGTGAGATGAATAGTCCTAGAGAAGCAATCAATTTTGGCATGATGGGCTGACATCCAGTCCATACCCAAGATGATATTAATATCCGAAGATTTGAGGGCTATCAAAGATGCGAGAAAAACAAGTTTGTCAACTTGAATTTCATTTCCATGGCTTACTCTAGAAGTTTGCCATTTGGATCCCGGAGTTTGAATTACCATAGAGGTGGGCATCTCACAGAATCTGGTGTTATGCAGACGAGCATAGCTCTCGGATATAAATGAATGAGATGCTCCTGAATCGAAAAGAACAGATGTCGGGTGGCAATTAACAAGGAGGGTACCGAGAACGACGTTGGGATCTTCTTGAGCCTCTTCCGCAGAAACACAATTAACATGGCCACGGGCAGTGGTGGCCGGCTTGGCATAGAACACTTTCCCTGTTGGCTTGCCGCGGCCAACAGTTTTTGCTGTCTGGTTGGGGTTGGTTTGGGGACACTCGCGCATATAGTGGCCGGATTCCCCACACTTGAAACAAGTCACGGAACTGGTACGTGGAGGAGCATTGTTGGTTGGACCATCATAGGGCTTGGCTGGTGCATATTGCTGAGCTGGGCGAGGCGCCTGGAAGGATGGCCTCGGTGTGAACCTGGGTGGCAGGGCAGTGTTAGGTACCCACACGCGGCGCTTCTGAGGACCAGCACCGGATGAGGAACCCATGTCACGGCCATGCTTGCGTGTTGCTTCATAATCAGTCTGACCAGTCTCAGCACTGATGGCTTTGTTAACAAGCTTCTGAAAAGATGTGCACTCATGCAGACGGAGGTCGCGGCGAAGCTCAGGGCTAAGCCCCTTACGGAACCTTGCCTGCTTCTTGGCATCAGTAGAAACTTCCTCCGTTGCATAACGGGCACCAAACTCCCTGCTGTTAGCGTCAACAGAGAGTCGACCTTGAGTGAAACTACAGAACTCCTCACGTTTACGGTCCATGAGACCCTCCGGAATGTGATGTTCACGGAAAGCCTCGCTGAATTCAGCCCAAGTAGTGACGTGGCCCGCTGGGCGCATAGCTTCATAATTCTCCCACCAGAGACTGGCGGGGCCTTCAAGATGATATGCAGCAAATGTGACCTTGTCAGCCTCAGCTACTAGCGCAGAACGCAGTTTGTGAGAAATACTGCGAAGCCAGTCATCAGCGTCGAGAGGCTCGACGGAGTGGTGGAACGTGGGTGGATGTAACTTGATGAAATCACTGAGTGACACCAAGTTAGTCCTCTGATGGTGTGCTGTGTTCTGTTCAATACGCTCCAACAAACGGTTGGTCTCCCGCTTGTTTCTCTCAGCCTCTAGCATAACTTCTGCCAGAGAGGGAGGGTGAGGCAGATTTGTATCCCCAACTCTGCTGCCTTCGGCCTGCTCTGGGGAAGCAGGGTTGTTGCGGGTGTTGACCATCCTAGGAAAAACAAGACAATGGTTTAGTCCAACATGACAAGATTCCGACATAGAATGTAGAATGTAATGGACAACTCAGAATGCAAGATGATCATCCGTATGACATGGTAGATACAGAAACTACTTATTTTATTCCATCATCATACACACCATACAAGGTTTAGTACAAGACCAATAAGTACTACTACGGTGAGAGGAGGATTACATATCATCGGAGGCATCCCAAGCTCCTATACATTTTTTTTCCTACACCCCCGGAATTACTACACGCTAAGTCATATTCCACAAGTCACGCAGGACGGTGGAAATACAACTATTACAATACCTAGTGGAACTACTACTATCTCAGTCATCTCCGTAGTAGTTCTCATAGAAGTCTCCTCCATAGCCTGGAAGTTCAACGTGAGCATCCGGAAACAAACGGTCCTGAGGAGCCTGTGGACCAAAAGGGCTAGGGTGAGGTCTTGGACCAACAAACGGTGGCCTGCGAGGACCACGAGGTGGGGTGATGCCTCCCACATCACGCCAATCCATCATGTCCGGCAGAGCAGACCTAACAGGATACAGATCTCTCATATCCATGCATCCAGCTTGCACAACCGGTGCAAACCGAGTCAAGGTGGCCCAATGATCGGCGCGGGTGTTGAAAAGCTCCATTCTCAAGGCCCGATTCTCTCGGTCCTTATCCTCGAGCAACTCAGCAGTGGTGCGAGTTAGTGAGTCCTCCTGACTGGGGTCAGCATAGATAGCCCGGAGATAACCGTGCGCTCCAGGAAGTGAAGCCGGCATATACCGAAAGTTCGTGTTGCGAAGCAGGCCAGTCCTGACTCGCATGATGGTCATCATAGAATAAGCCGCATCTTGCACAGCCATCTCAATAGTAACACCGAGCGCATAGGAACAGTGAAGAGCCTCGGTAGAACCAGGATAAGAGGGAAATATCCGGACGATGCAAAGATACTGGCTTTGGTTAAAATCTCGAAACTGCTCTTCGACCGTGTATTCGGGATACCAACGGTAACCCGTCTCGATCATCACTCGGACTAACATGGCCGTATGACCGGTCACACCAATGCATCGGGTCAGGCGAACCACTTGATTTTGGTCGCGAGTGGCCATCTGAAAGCACAATCATAATGCAAAGGCATTAGAATTTCTAGCAAAATTTTGACAGCATAACGGCTGTAAATGCTCAAGAAGGGTTTGAGACATTTATCAAAAAATTGCATAGACACTCAACAATATCATATCAAGGTTCTGGGTTCAACTTATCAGCATAACAAGGTAGTAGAACTGAACTAGGCTTGTAGTCATCAAACCTATAAGGTACTACTGATTAGTAACACGTGAACCTGATAGAGAGAGAAGATCCTAATCCTTAATCCCCGGTAGAAGAATGGACTGACTCAGATCAGAATGCCATAAGGTAAAGAAGTAAAAAGAGCCTTACGTACCATCCCACAATCAATTCCCCTACATATAACTAAAGCATTTCTGGACTCAACATCGACCAGTTTGGCTTGGAGAACCTACAGGCAGTCCGGCTCTGATGCCAACGCTATCAGGACCCCGACTCAATGTCACATCGATCTAGCCTGTAACACCTCATATCACTTTGCGACCTCACGCACGGTATTCCCACGGGAGTCGCCTTACCTTTGCCCGGGACCGTTTGCACCTTTTGGCTCACGTATATGATGATGTCGCTAGCATCCATATGATAAGGAGCCCGGGCTGACATGACTAGTCGTAAACCCAAAGTGGCACAGACTTACAGGGACAGGCATCCATGACCCAGCATCGAACGTGTCGGTCATCAGCAAGTGGGTCCGGGCTGTAGCACTGGGCTAGAAGGACTCCGGTAAACCGGGCTGTAGCGGGCTAACAGGGCTCCGGTACTCAATGCGTGACATTTCCCCGAAGAGACAGACACAGGAACGAAGAAGGACACATGCCGGCCAGCCTAAGTGTTCCGGAGCAGTAGCAAGCTACCATGGCTCAATGGGAACACTAGGAGACATTTCCCGATAAGAGAGGCTACTAAAGATAAACAACTAGATAGTCAGATTCCACACATACCAAGCATTTCAATCATACACACAATATGCTCGATATGTGCAAATACAACAAGCCATCACAACATGACTCTATGACACAAGTACTTTATTTAAAGGCTCAGAGAGCCATACATAACATACACACAAGTACGGGTCACACGACCCACATTCAAGTCATACAGTCATACAAACCAGCAGTGGAAGTAACTTGTCTGAGTACAGACAACTTGTAAAATAAAAGAGGCTTGGAAAGCCTAGCTATACTAGGTGGACCTTCACAAGCTCAGGATTACCACCTGGGCCTTAGTCTACTCGTCGATGTCAACGTCTACGAAGAACCCATCAGAAGGGGTTGCAGCGTCTTCTGTAAAATGTAAATTATAGCAACATGAGTACAAAGGTACCCAGCAAGACTTACGTCAGATCCTACATACATGCACATTATCAAGAAGGGTTGGTGGAGTTATTGCAGCAAGCCAGCTTTGACTCTTGGCTAAGCTATCCTACGAGACTCCAACTTGAAATGGTTTTGCGCACACGAGTCCACTACTCACCACTTCAATACACCACCGAGGATCCACCTCCATCATCCTACGGAAGAGCCATCCTCGGCACTCACACTTATCTTGAGATTTTTAGTAGTATCCATTCACTTGTATATGAACTGTATAGGCAACCAAGTAGTCCTTTACCGCGGACGCGGCTATTCGAATAGATCATGTTAACCCTGCAGGGGTGTACTTCTTCATACATGTTTCCACCACATAGCGTCTGCACACGACATGTGCTCGGCAGACTTCAAGCGAAAGCTGACGTGGGTGTAGACCACGACCTACCTAAACACCTAAGTCTCTAGTCCAGGTTTATCGCCTATCCAGGTTCCATCCGCAGGGAGTCCCGCCGAGGTTTCCCATACGGCCCCGAACGATGTGTACAGGGTTCCCGAGATACCTAACGGGTATTCGGTACACCGTGCCACGTACCTACCGCATCACAGCCCACCCCGCGGTCAGCGCTGTCCACGGCCTCTAGCAAGTTACAAACACCAGAATCTACTTGCAACTCCTGGACAAAGGACTAGGGTGAATAAGAAGTCGAGCGGGGTCATATTTCAGGGCCCAATGCATGGTAGTAGCTGAATCTTAAATCACGCATACCGATCTCAGTTCTTAAGGTCGGCTTCAATGAAACAACCCACCATGTACTCCTACATGGCCTCTCATCGATACCTTTACTAAATCGTGTTCACCACATCACTCTCATTACCGACATGATCATTTCACTCTAGCCCATCACCCAGATGAGCGAGACCTAACACGACTCTAAGCATAGCAGGCATAGCAAGGTAGGAACAACACATACATATGGCTAAATCAATTCCTACACATGCTAGTGGGTTTCATCTAATTACTGTGGCAATGACAGGTCATGCAGAGGAAATGGGTTCAACTACCGTAGCACACAGCAGTTTGAAACGCGTTGTCTTAATGCAGTAAAACAGAGCAAGAGCGAGAACATGGGGTTGTATCGATATGATCAAATGGTTGGTTGCTTGCCTGATGGATCGATGCACGGATACGGTTCTTCGCTAGGGTAATCACGGTACTCCTCGGAGGCAGAACCTGCCGCAAAGAACACCGATACACAACTATCACCAAACAATGTGCGACAATATGATGCATGCATGAAACATGGCAATATGAGTGTGTTGGGCTAATGCAACTAAAACCAGATGGGTTTGAATCAATTTGAACCAAAGATTCAAATTTCAAACTCATAAATGGCCCTTTAAAGTGTTTTATCTTGTTCTGCACTAAACCTCAAGTTAGCTTGTTTAAACATGCATGAAACTAGTACAGATGGATAGATTGGATTTTTCTGATCATTTTTCATATATAATTTGTTTGATTTGGAGCTACGGTTGAATTTATATGAATTTTTGAAGTTTGGGTTATTTTCTGGAATTTATAATCATTTTAGATTTATTTTAATTCCAGAAAAAGGTTTACTGTGTCAGCATGAGGTCATGCTGACCTCAGCAAGTCAACAGACCCGGTCCAGGTCAAACTGACCAGTGGGTCCAGGGTGTCAGTGGCTAATTAACTAATTTAATTTAGTTTAAACTAATCTGGATAATTAGCAGAAGGGGGCCCCACCTGTCATTGACTCAACAGAGTCAACCGGGGCCCACCCGTGGTCAAAGTCAAAACGGCTGCACCGGCGTTTAGCCGCCGGCGAGCCCGACCCGGCGGCGGAAGTGGTTTTGGCCGTTCCGGCCACAAAATGGGGCGCGGAAGGCATCTACGTGGAGCTGAGGATGAGCCGCAGCTCTTGGTGGAGCGAGTTGAGG
Source organism: Triticum aestivum (assembly GCF_018294505.1). Classification (NCBI taxonomy): domain Eukaryota; kingdom Viridiplantae; phylum Streptophyta; class Magnoliopsida; order Poales; family Poaceae; genus Triticum; species Triticum aestivum. Next base: position 381,106,548 of record NC_057810.1, on the reverse strand, counting down.
TCGGGGTGGCTGGAGTTGGAGCCGGCGACGACCTAGGCGGTCACCGGAGTTCGGGTGAAGGCGAACTCGGGGCTAGGGTGTGCGGTGAGGTGCGGGAAGTGCACGGTTGGACTCGACGCAACGTGGTGAGTGCGTTGGACACCGTGAGTTGGCCGGAGGATGGCCGGGAGCACGTCGGCGACCAGATCCACGGCGGTGCGTGCGGGTGATCTTCATGCGGTGGCTACACGGCTCGGGGGCGAGAGAGGAAGAGTAGGAGGGGTAGCTAGGCTCACAGAGCACCCGTAGAGGCCACCGGCGGGGTCGGGGACGAGCTGATGCGGCGGCGACGGCGAAGGGGATCTCCGGCGATGGTGGTTCGGTCGAGGTCCGTGCGGTGGCTTCGGGGCATGCGAGCGCTCGGGGCTCGGCTTGCTCGAAGGAGAGGAGGGTGGCGGAGCTCCTGGACACTGTGGCGCGGCGTGGGGTTGACGGAGAGCGTGGCGATGGCGAGGGGGTGGTGGCGATGGCGTCGGCCATGGCGTGGGAGAGCGAGGGAGAGGAGTTGGGGGAGAATGGAGGTGTCCTGGGGGTTCACGGCTCGGCATGGAGTTCATCCAAGCCAGCAGCGAGGCGAGGAGGTGAAGCAGGGCGACGGCCAGCTACGTGGCGCACGCTGCGGCCGCCGTCGGGCACCTGCCTGCCTGCCTGGCCGGCAAGCAGCTCGCGGGCGCGGCGCTGGGCTGGGCTGGCAGGTGGGCCGGGTAAGTTTTCCTTTCTGTTTTTTTGTTTTTTTATTTATTCTGTAAGTTTGTTGAATTATTAAAAATACTTAGGCAACTCCTAAAATCACCAAACTGCTTCTGGTCCATAGTTGGATTATTTCCAACATGAAACATTTTAGTTTGGAGATATTTGAGCATTTGAAATATTTTATATAATTTTAAATGCCCAAATTCAAATACTTATCATTTAATTCAAAGACCCTAAGATGACCTAGAAAATGGTGCAACACTTTTGGCAGAGGTTCTGAACCAAGACAAAAATGATGGACATTTTAGAAGGGCATTTCAGGTTCATTGAAAAAAAGTTTTAGTAAACCCTAGTTGGTTTCAGAGGGGGCTGGGGGTTCTGACATCCCCATTTCAAGTTTCTGTTGAAAGAATAAACATGATGCAACACTCTACTGCATGAACTAGCTAGGGTGTGACATTACCAAAGGAAGTTAGCCAAGGATCTCATGGAACTTCGGTTGGAGATTGTTCCCGAAGGTTTTGTTGCAGCAATGGAAGTTCAGTCTACATTGTTGGGAAAGATTCGTGAAGCTCAGAAGTATGAAAAAGAGATTGCTGAGATAAAAGAGAGGCTGAGCAAAGGAAAAGCCAAAGGTTTTCATAAGGATGAGCACGGCATCTTATGGTTCGAGTACCGTGTATATGTGCCCAATAATGCGAAGATCAGGAAGTATATAAAGAGGCTCATGACTCACCATACTCGATTCGCCCTGGAAACACCAAGATGTATTTGGATTTGAAGGAGTGTTTCTGGTGGACTGGTATGAAGAAGGATATTGCGGAGTATGTAGTCGTAAGTGATGTATGCTAGAGAGAGTGAAAGCAGAGCATCAGAAGCTAGCAGGATTACTACAGCCTATGCCGATACCCAAATGGAAGTGGGATAAGCTCGGCATGGCTTTCATTACCGGATTTCCTAGAACCCGAACGGGACATGATTCTATCTGGTAGTAGTCGATTCGCTTGACCAAAGTGGCTCACTTTATCCTAGTGAAAACCACCTATACAAGTGCGACGTTGGCCAAGATATATTTGACCAGGATCGTATGTCTGCATGGAGTTCCGAGGACCATCGTATCAGATAGAGGAACACGGTTTACCTCAAAGTTGGGGAATCAGTTGTGCCACACTTTGGGTACTAGGCTAGAGTTCAGTACATCCTTTCATCCTCAGACAGATGGATAGACCGAGAGAGTCAATCAGGTTCTAGAGGACATGTTGAGAGCGTGTGCGCTAGATTATGGGTCTAGTAGGGATGATAATCTACCTTACATGGAGTTCTCATTCAACAACAACTACCAAGTCAGTTTGAAGATGGCCCCTTTTGAGGCTTTGTATGGGAGGAGCCAGATACCGTTGATGTGGGATGAAGTTGGAGACCGTCAGTTGTTTGGACCAAATATGATCAAGGAGTCAGAAGATAATGTTAAATTGATTCGAGATAGACTGAAGGTAGCTCAGTCCAGGCCGAAGAGTTATGCAGACTCAAAAACGCAAGGAGGTAGTCTATGAAATTGGAGATAGAGCATGTCTTCGTGTGTCCCCTCTGCGAAGAGTTAAACGTTCTGGAGTTAAGGGAAAGTTAGCCCCGAGATTTGTAGGACCATACCGAGTTTGGAGTGTATGGGAGAAGTGGCCAACAAGTTGGAGTCACCCCAAGGACTGTCAGGAGTTCATGATGTGTTTCAGGTTTCCCAGTTGAAGAAGTGCCATGCAGAGATGGCCAATATTCCCCTGTAAGGACGCTTGACCCTGGAAAGGATAATGATGTTCCACGAAGTGGAGTATGGACTTCATAAGTATAAGTTTTTATCTCTGTATGTGGGATAACCCACGAGGATGAAGAGATGAATTACTATTGGATATAAAGGAGGTATGATGCTGGAAATATGGATCAATGGAAATTCCATGATGAGTCTGAGTAATCATGTCCTAGTTTGGTGCCAATAGAAGGAAGGAAGACAGTACAATTGGATGGAATTAAGAATGCTAGGAAGCTGGATGTTAGAATAATGATCAGTTGCCCCGATGATGAGTTCAAGGTTTACAAGTGATGAGATGGGCCATAACCCACATGCCCCAGGACCTGCCAAGAAGCAAGCACACTCTTGTTGAAGGAAAACCCTGAAGAATTTATGATTTTTATCGATAGATGATCCTATAGGAGTTTACGCAAAACCTAGAGTTGTGAAGAAAACGGTAGATGTTTGTTTGGCTTGCAGAATCAATGGATTTATCCGAACTTGGTTCGTTGACAAGAGAAATTCTGCAACTCTTGTGAGGATGACCGAGTGTTACAATGCGAGATTTGCTAAACCATGTACAAGGTAATGATTTGGGTGGGGGATGGATTGATCACCATACCGACTTGCTCTTATTATTCGCCTTGCTATATGGGATGGTAAATCTGAGTGACTTACCTATAGTAGAGAGACGACGCTCAAAACCTTGTTTAAACCTTAGAATGGTATAGGTATTTTCCCTTGTACAAGGCCGCTGTTGCCAAACGTAGGTCATACGGTGAGGTTCAACCCAGACCCATTTCCTGCAGGACAAACCATAAATTGTTGACCACCATGAGATATCGATAGCTAATTAGTATTGGCGCCAGACCCGTCAGCTAAGAAGACCCAGTCTTGGAATAACCGTACCAAGATGAAAGGACAGAAGAATTGCGGTAAAGGTTATGCCACCACCAAAACAGCCCAGAGATGGAATTTCCCGAGATCTGGGAAGACCGACACTGTCAAAAATAAGGATGGAGTATATGAGGATTGATGGAACCGTAACAATGCTTCTAAGGATGGTAGCACCCAAGACCCCGGAGACGATCGATGGATTCTGAAGACCCCCCTACCCTAACCTATTTCTTTCTAGCCTCTCCGAATCTCGAGGACGAGATTCATTTTAAGGGTGGTAGGTTTGTAACATCCCAAAATTGAAAGTGTGTGAATTTGAAACTTTTTGAAAGTTAAATGAGAGGGAATAAAAGGACTTTCCCAAACTTTCATTTTTCATTTGTGATCTCCGTGAATTCAAATTGTTTTCACCACAAAACCCTGGAGAGAAGATGACATGACTTCTTCCATTTATTTAAATGCCAAGGGGTGTTGAAAATATTTCCAACCCAGGAACTTTATGCAACTCAATGATTTTCACGAGCGAAGATAAAATGACTTCTCCAAAACATATGAAATATGAGTTGGGAGTTTCAAAGAATTAGATTCAAAGTTCTTTCGAATTTATTTTCAATTTGGAGTTATTTGAGTTTTATTCAAATTATTTTTCTCCAAAAACAAAATATAGAGAAATTAGGGTAACATGATTCCCTACGTCAGAAAATTGGAGAGAAATTAATTTGAAATCATTTTGGTATTTTTAAAATGATTTTGTTGGATTTTATTAGAGTAGTAGCACTCTTTGATTTATGAAAATTTCTGTGGATTTTATTTGACATTATTAAAATGTGCACGTCGTAGAAAATCTTTTTCTGAAAATTTTGATATATTATATGCCTATATTATTTATTTATTTATTTTGGTTTTATTTTATTTTCTGAAAAAAAAAATTCTTTGAAACTCCCAACCGTCTCCCACCGCTGTCGTCGCCTCGCTGGAGCCGCCGCCCCAATCCAAACCGCCACCGCCGGTTTTTCGCCGTAAACCGCCCCAAACCGCCCGAGCCGGTATAACTTCTAAAACCCGCCCGGTTTTTCTTTATAATTCTAGATCGGTTTTTATATTTTTTTTTGATTAGTGTAGTTTGCGAGCGTCCGTTAGCTAGGGTTCGGTAGCGAACGACTTTCCTTCGGTAGCGATCGGTGACGAGCGTTCGCTATTTAGTCTTTTTCTTTTATTTTAATTTTCTGCCAGGGACCCGTATGTAATTAGTTTCTTCACAGATTAGTCCCTAATCTTCAAACGCTCACTACTTTTTACTTGTTCATCCAAATTAGACGAAACCAACTCTCACTTCTTCGTTATGATCTCCTCTATCCAGTAAAACAACTTAAACATGTTTTTGAAAGCCTTAAAATTTGATTTCAAACAGATTTGTATGTAAACTTTGTTTGATTGTAACTTGAGTTTTATAACTCCGTTTGAGTTGATTCCTTTTGCAAATCAAAGCTCTTGACCAAAACTTTCTGATAAGGCCAAATTCACATAATTTTGTTACTGTTAGAAATTCTTTTATGTTGCAAGAGTTATTCGCTTGGTTTTGATGTTTTCCGAATCGTACTCTTCGTTCTTTCCGATCGTTTGAGTGATTGCTTATGTGTGGTTACTATTGCTTGCTCATGATAGATTGACCGGATTGTGACGAGTAGAACTATCAGGAGTTATGAGTGCGAATCATCTTCATCTACATTGCAGGCAAGTTCACACTTCGATCATACCTCCTTATTACCCAGTTTTACTGCATTAGTTCAATCCTCCAGACAATTGCATGATTAGGATCTAAATTAAATTGTGGGTTTTGGGAAGTAGATTGAGGTAGCACCTATTACCTGTTTTATTATCAAACCCTTGGGAGTTACTTCTACGTTTGCTTATTATGCCATGCTATGCTCATAGACGTGGATTGGGTTTGAGTGAATTTCCATGACAGATATGACACTGTTAATTAATGGTTTATTTAAGGTGGCAACATTAATACACATCTGGGTGGATTGAGGTACCTGGTTATTCCAGGATTGCCTGTCTAGGCACCTGGGTAGACCAGGATTGCCTTTTTTATGGACCGCCACCCAGGCTCAAAGGGATCATAAGATTATTCATGCTAGAAACTTCCGTGTGCAGCCACATGCTATTATGGGCTCTAGCATAGTTGACTAAGTCATGCAAACTCTTACAGTGGTAGACTAGCAGATGTAGGGGAAAGTGGGTGTACCGGTCTACCCATCGTAAGGTGCTCGCGCTTCCGAAAGACTATGTCTCGGTCACTCATTTCTCAAACACCATGTAGTGCGAGAAAACCAATGGAGGAGATCGAGTCATGTGGGGAAAAGTGCGCAAACCTCTGCAGAGTGTATAAACTAATCATGCTTAGCCGTGTCCCCGGTTATGGACATCTTGAGTATCTAGTACTTGAATTATCATGTGAATCTCATCATGTTACTTTAATTAATTTTGTTGGGTTTAATGATGATGTTATTTAATTGGGATTGAGAATGATGTCAACCATTCTCATTGTTTAACAACCACCATGATAGTTAAATAAATTTACTCCTTTGAGGTAGGGAAACATTGGCTTTTCGCAAAAACATTATAACCATAGAGCTTTTTCCACCAGCCAAATATGCATGTAGTGATAGATATTATTCATCATTATCCTCTGGTGTGAATTTGCCAGTACATTCAATGTACTGACCCTCTGTGGCTGCAACGTCTCATGTTGCAGGAATCTTACGACGAGTAAGTGTTACGTTAGGGTTACGATTTCTACACTCAATTTTGTCGTTGGTGTTGATGGGAATCCACAACCTTGTTACTTCCGCTATTTGGATTGAGGTAATAGTATTTACATTACTTTATACATGTGATTTACCTCTGTTATAAATCCTCGAGTACTGTCTGTGTCAGCATACCGATCCAGGGATGACACTTAAGCACAGAGACTTGACCCATTCGGGTCGGGTCACTACAAGATGGTACCAGAGCACATGTTGACTGTAGGACGTGACCCTAGAAACTGGCAAGCCCATAGGAAAGATTTTTCTCTACAACTTTCTTTTCAAAAGAATCTTTTACCTCTCTTCTCGTCTGAACTTATCCAAATATTCCTTTTTAGTGAGACCATACCCTTTCCCCTTTTGACCACATGAAGATTCGACTGATGAGACCACTCCAAGAAGTACAAGATATCGAACAACAAAGACCACCTTGGAATAAATAGGATTTTTACCATGCATTACAATGTTGTTG
>NC_057810.1:379770882-379776624 GCF_018294505.1 Triticum aestivum | reverse complement strand
GGAGCTTGTGGACCATAGGGGCTAGGATGAGGTCATGGACCAACAAACGGTGGCCTGCGGGGACCGCGAGGTGGGGTGATGCCTCCTACATCACGCCAAACCATCACGTCTGGCAGAGCAGATCTCACAGGATAGAGATCGCGCATATCTGAATATCCAGCTTGCACCGCCGGTGCGAACCGAGTCAAAGTGGCCCAGTGGTCAGCACGGGTATTGAAGAGCTCTAACCTTAAGGCCCGATTTTCACGGTCCTTATCCTCGAGCATCTCAGCAGTGGTGCGAGTCCGTGAATCCTCCTGAGTGGAGTCAGCATAAATAGCTTGGAGATATCCTTGTGCTCCCGGAAGTGATCCTGGCATATACCGGAAGTCAGAGTCCCGAAATAGACCAGATCTGACTCGCATAATGGTCATCATAGAGTAGGCGGCGTCCTGCACAGCCATCTCAATAGTAACCCCGAGTCCATAGGAGCAGTGAAGAGGCTCGGTGGATCCAGGATAAGATGGAAATATCCTAACAGTGCAGAGAAACTGGCTTTGATTGAAGTCCCGGAATTGCTCTTCGACCGTGTACTCGGGATACCAGCGATATCCAGCCTCAGTCATTACCCTGACCAACTTAGCAGTATGGCCGGGTACATCTAGGCATCGAGTCAGGCGAACCACTTGATTGAGGTCGCGAGTGGCCATCTGAAAGCATAATCATAATGCAAAGGCATTAGAATTTCTAGCAAAATTTCGGCAGCATAACAGCTGTAAATGCTCAAAAAGGATATTGAGACATTTGACAAAGGATTTCGTACACACTCAACATCATCACATCAAAGTTCTGGAGCCATTCTAACAACACAATGTGGTAGTAGAACTGAACTAGGCTGGTAACCATCAAACTTATAAGGTACTACTGATTAGTAACTCGTGATCCTGATAGAGAGAACAGAACCTAATTCCTTAACCCCCGGTGGAAGAATGGATTGACTCAGATCAGAAAGTCATAAGGTATAAGGAGTAAAAAGAGCCTTACGTTCCAACCCACAAACAATTCCCCTACATATAACTAAGAATTTCTAGACTCAACATCGACCAGTTTGGCTTGGAGAACCTACAGGCAGTCCGGCTCTGATGCCAACGCTGTCAGGACCCCGACTCGATGTCACATCGATCTAGCTGGTAACACCTCATATCACTTTGTGGCCTCACGCACGGTATCCCCATGGGTGTCGTCTTACCTTTTCCCGGGACCGTTTGCGCCTTTTGGCTCATGTATATGATAGTGTCGCTAGCATCCATATGATAAAGAGCCCGGGCTGACATGACTAGTCGTAAACCCAAAGTGGCACAGACTTACAGGGACAGGCATCCATGACCCAGCTTCGAACGTGTCGGTCATCAGCAAGTGGGTCCGGGCTGTAGCACTGGGCTAGCAGGACTCCGGTAAACCGGGCTGTAGCGGGCTAACAGGACTCCGGTACTCAATGCGTGACATTTCCCCGAAGGGACAGACACAGGAACGAAGAAGGACACATGCCGGCCAGCCTAAGTGTTCCAGAGCAGTAGCAAGCTACCATGGCTCAGAGGTAACACTAGGAGACATTTCCCGGTAAGAGAGGCTACTAAAGATAAACAACTAGATAGTCAGATCCCACACATACCAAGCATTTCAATCATACACACAATATGCTCGATATGTGCCAATACAACGAAGCATCACAACATGACTCTACGACACAAGTACTTTATTTAAGGCTTAGGGAGCCATACATATCAATCACAAAGGTACGGGTCTTACGACCCAACATACAAGTCATACAGTCATACAAGCCAACAGCGGAAGTAACTTGTCTGAGTACAGACAACTAGTAAAATAAAAGAGGCTTGGACAGCCTACTATACTACGTGGTCCATCACAAGCTTAGGGTCACCACCTGGGTCCTTAGCCTACTCGTTGATGTCAACGTCTACATAGAACCCATCAGAAGGGGTTGCAGCGTCTTCTGTAAAAATGTAGATTATAGCAACATGAGTACAAAGGTACTCAGCAAGACTTACATCAGATCCTACATACATGCATAGTATCAAGAAGGGTTGGTGGAGTTATTGCAGCAAGCCAGCTTTGACTCATGGCTAGGCTATCCTACGATACTCCAACTTGAAATAGTTTTGCGCACACGAGTCCACTACTCACCACTTCAATACACTACCGAGGATCCCCCTCCGTCTTCCTACGGAAGAGCCATCCTCGGCACTCACACTTATCTTGAGGCTTTTAATAGTTTCCATTTACTTGTCTATGAATTGTATAGGCAACCAAGTAGTCCTTTACCGCGGATGCGGCTATGCGAATAGATCATGTTAACCCTGCAGGGGTGTACTTCTTCATACACGCTCTCACCACTTACCGTCGTTTACACGACATGTACTCGGCAACCTTCAAGCGGAAGCCCAACGTGGGTGTCGGCCACGACCTACCTAATCACCTAAGCCTCCAGTCCAGGTTTATCGCCTATTCAGGTTCCATCCGCAGGGAGTCCGGCCGAGGTTTCCCATACGGCCCCGAACGATGTGAACAGGGTTCCCGAGATACCTAACGGGTATTCGGTACACCCGGCCACGTACCTACCGCATCACAGCCCACCCCTACGGTCAGCGCTGTCCACGGCCTCCAGTAGGCTACAAACACCAGAAACTACTTGCAACTCCTGGACGGAGAACTAGGGTGAATAAGAAGTCGAGAGGGTCCATTGGTTTCGGGCCCAATGCATGGTAGTAGCTGATTCTTAAATCACACATACAGATCTCAGTGCTTAAGGTCGGCTTCAATGAAACAACCCACCATGCACTCCTACATGGCCTCTCATCGATACCTTTACCAAATCGTGTTCACCACACCACTCTCATTACCGACATAATCATTTCACTCTAGCCCATCACCCAGATGAACCAGACCTGACACGACTCTAAGCATAGCAGGCATAGCAAGGTAGGAACAACACATACATATGGCTCAATCAACTCCTACACATGCTAGTGGGTTTCATCTAGTTACTGTGGCAATGACAGGTCATGCAGAGGAAATGGGTTCAACTACCGTAGCACACAGCAGTTTGAATCGCGTTGTCTTAATGCAGTAAAAGAGAGCAGGAGCGAGAACATGGGATTGTATCGATATGATCAAATGGTTGGTTGCTTGCCTGATGGTTCGTTGCACGGATACAGTTCTTCGTTAGGGTAATCACGGTACTCTTCGGGGACAGATCCTGTCGCAAAGGACATCGATACACAAGCATCACCAAACAATGTGCAACAATATGATGCATGCATGAAACATGGCAATATGAGTGTGTTGGGCTAATGCAACTAAAACCAGATGTGTTTGAACAAATTTGAATCAAGGATTCAAATTTCAAAATCAAATATGGCCTTTTAAAGTGGTTTTCCTTGTTCTGATTAAAACATCAATTTAACTTGTTTGATCATGCATGAAAATAGTACAGATGGATAGATTGGATTTTTCTGATCATTTTTCATATATAATTTGTCCAATTTGGAGTTACAGAAAAAAAGTTATGAATTTTTGAAGTTTAAATAATATTCTGGAATTTCCTGATTTAATTTAAATCCAGAAAATCAATTACTGCGTCAGCCTGACGTCAGTGTGACGTCAGCAGGTCAACTGCGGCTGGCTGAAGTCAAACCTGACGTGTGGGGGCCACACGTCAGTGACAGGGGGGGTTAAACAGATTTAAATTAATTCTAGTTACTAATTAGTGGCGCTGGGGCCCACTGTCAGTGTCAGGGGGGGTTGACTAACAGTAGTTAGCGCTAACCTAACCATCTGACCGACAGGGCCCACGCGTCAGTGACCCTGGGGGGTCAAACCCCAGGTCGGACCAGTCAAACCCCACCGGCGACATGACGCCGGCGAGATCCGAGACGGCGGCGAGAGTGCTTTTTGCCATTCCGGCGACCAAATGGACGGCGGAAGGCATCTACGTGTTGCTGAGGTTGAGCCGCGTCTATTGGTGGTGGTGGTTGGGCTCGGGGTGGCCGGAGTTGACGGCGGCGAGCTCGGCTGCGGCGGCCGGAGTTCGGGTGCGGTCGGGATCAGTGTTGCAGGGGGTTTGGGGAGGCGTTGGTGCGTTCTACGTGCTCCTGGTGATGTGTGGAGCACGATGGTGTGCTCGGTTGGGCGCTACGGCGACCGTGGCCACGACGGCGACATCGCCGGCGGCGTGGAGCTCTCGGTCGAGGTGGAGCTAGGGCCTAGAGGTCGGGAGAGACCAGGGAAGAAGGGGGAAATGCTCCGGGGGCTCACCGCGGTTGCAGTGGGCGTCGAAGCGGGCTCGGGGACGCGCCGGAGACGACGAATTTGACGGCGACGGTGGTCGGAGTCCGAAGAGGGGAACGGCGACGTGGCGGCGATGCAGGGCTTCCGGAGACCCGTGGAGCGGTGGGGAGGAAGAGGGAGTTGTGGCGGAGCTTCTGAGCTTGTCGGGGAAGCGAGGGGTGGTCGGAGACGACTGCTACGGCGAACGGTGGCGACGGTGGTGTTCGGCCGTGTGAGCGAGAGAGCGAGGGAGAGGAAGGAGAGAGCCGGGGAGAGTGAGAGAGAGCAGGGGGGATCGGGACGGGCTGCGGGCGTCGTCCACGCGGCCAGGAGGGCGTCGGCAAGCAGGAGGTGGCCGCGCGGCCGCGCGCGCGCGAGCACGCAGCAGCTTCGGGGCGTGGGGAGGAAGACGACGGGGAGCTACAGTGCTGGGCTGGGTCGGTTGCTGGCTGGGCCGGCCGGCTGGCTGGGCCGCACAGGTAAGTCTTCCCCTTTCTTTTCTGTTTTCTGTTTTTATTTAATATATCTGCAACTTTGTTGAGTTAAATAAAATACCTAGGCAACTCCAAAAATCACCAAACTACTCCTGGCTCATAGTTGGATTATTTCCAACATGAAACATATTAGTTTGGAGATATTTGAGCATTTAAATATTTTATATTATTTTAAATGCCCAAATTCAAATAGTTATGATTTAATTCAAAACCCTAGGATGGCCTAGTGTCAGGACCCCGACTCGATGTCACATCGATCTAGCTGGTAACACCTCATATCACTTTGCGGCCTCACGCACGGTATCCCCACGGGTGTCGTCTTACCTTTTCCCGGGACCGTTTGCGCCTTTTGGCTCACGTATATGATAGTGTCGCTAGCATCCATATGATAAAGAGCCCGGGCTGACATGACTAGTCGTAAACCCAAAGTGGCACAGACTTACAGGGACAGGCATCCATGACCCAGCTTCGAACGTGTCGGTCATCAGCAAGTGGGTCCGGGCTGTAGCACTGGGCTAGCAGGACTCCGGTAAACCGGGCTGTAGCGGGCTAACAGGACTCCGGTACTCAATGCGTGACATTTCCCCGAAGGGACAGACACAGGAACGAAGAAGGACACATGTCGGCCAGCCTAAGTGTTCCAGAGCAGTAGCAAGCTACCATGGCTCAGAGGTAACACTAGGAGACATTTCCCGGTAAGAGAGGCTACTAAAGATAAACAACTAGATAGTCAGATCCCACACATACCAAGCATTTCAATCATACACACAATATGCTCGATATGTGCCAATACAACGAAGCATCACAACATGACTCTACGACACAAGTGCTTTATTTAAGGCTCAGGGAGCCATACATATCAAACACAAAGGTACGGGTCTTACGACCCAACATACAAGTCATACAGTCATACAAGCCAACA
>NC_057810.1:379758839-379770469 GCF_018294505.1 Triticum aestivum | reverse complement strand
CGTCTTCTGTAAAAATGTAGATTATAGCAACATGAGTACAAAGGTACTCAGCAAGACTTACATCAGATCCTACATACATGCATAGTATCAAGAAGGGTTGGTGGAGTTATTGCAGCAAGCCAGCTTTGACTCATGGCTAGGCTATCCTACGATACTCCAACTTGAAATAGTTTTGCGCACACGAGTCCACTATTCACCACTTCAATACACTACCGAGGATCCACCTCCGTCTTCCTACGGAAGAGCCATCCTCGGCACTCACACTTATCTTGAGGCTTTTAGTAGTTTCCATTTACTTGTCTATGAACTGTATAGGCAACCAAGTAGTCCTTTACCGCGGACGCGGCTATTCGAATAGATTATGATAACCCTGCAGGGGTGTACTTCATCATACATGTTTCCACCACTTAGCGTCTGCACACGACATGTGCTCGGCAGACTTCAAGCGAAAGCCGACGTGGGTGTAGACCACGACCTACCTAAACACTTAAGCCTCTAGTCCAGGTTTATCGCCTATTCAGGTTCCATCCGCAGGGAGTCCGGCCGAGGTTTCCCATACGGCCCCGAACGATGTGAACAGGGTTCCCGAGATACCTAACGGGTATTCGGTACACCGTGCCACGTACCTACCGCATCACAGCCCACCCCTACGGTTAGCGCTGTCCACGGCCTCCAGTAGGCTACAAACACCAGAAACTACTTGCAACTCCTGGACAGAGAGCTAGGGTGAATAAGAAGTCGAGCGGGGTCATATTTCAGGGCCCAATGCATGGTAGTAGTTGATTCTTAAATCACACATACAGATCTCAGTGCTTAAGGTCGGCTTCAATGAAACAACCCACCATGTACTCCTACATGGCCTCTCATCGATACCTTTACCAAATCGTGTTCACCACACCACTCTCATTACCGACATTAACATTTCACTCTAGCCCATCACCCAGATGAACCAGACCTGACACGACTCTAAGCATAGCAGGCATAGCAAGGTAGGAACAACACATACATATGGCTCAATCAACTCCTACACATGCTAGTGGGTTTCATCTAGTTACTGTGGCAATGACAGGTCATGCAGAGGAAATGGGTTCAACTACCGTAGCACACAGCAGTTTGAATCGCGTTGTCTTAATGCAGTAAAAGAGAGCAGGAGCGAGAACATGGGATTGTATCGATATGATCAAATGGTTGGTTGCTTGCCTGATGGTTCGATGCACGGATACGGTTCTTTGTTAGGGTAATGACGGTACTCCTCGGGAACAGATCCTGTCGCAAAGGACATCGATACACAAGCATCACCAAACAATGTGCAACAATATGATGCATGCATGAAACATGGCAATATGAGTGTGTTGGGCTAATGCAACTAAGGCCAGAAGTGTTTGAACAAATTTGAATCAAAGATTCAAATTCCAAATTCAAATATGGCCTTTCAAAGTGCCTTTTCTTGTTCTGATTAAAACATCAATTTAACTTGTTTGATCATGCATGAAAATAGTACAGATGGATAGATTGGATTTTTCTGATCATTTTTCATATATAATTTGTCCAATTTGGTGTTACAGAATAAAAGTTATGAATTTTTGAAGTTTAAATAATATTCTGGAATTTCCTGATTTAATTTAAATCCAGAAATTCAATTACTGCGTCAGCCTGACATCACAGTGACGTCAGCAGGTCAACAGGGCTGGCTGAAGTCAAACCTGACGTGTGGGGGCCACACGTCAGTGACAGGGGGGGTTAAACAGATTTAAATTAATTCTAATTACTAATTAGTGGCGCTGGGGCCCACTGTCAGTGTCAGGGGGGGTTGACTAACAGTAGTTAGCGCTAACCTAACCATCTGGCCGACAGGGCCCACGCGTCAGTGACCCTGGGGGGTCAAACCCCAGGTCGGTCAAGTCAAACCCCACCGGCGACATGACGCCGGCGAGATCCGAGACGGCGGCGAGAGTGCTTTTTGCCATTCCGGCGACCAAATGGACGGCGGAAGGCACCTACGTGTTGCTGAGGTTGAGCCGCGTCTATTGGTGGTGGTGGTTGGGCTCGGGGTGGCCGGAGTTGACGGCGGCGAGCTCGGCTGCGGCGGCCGGAGTTCGGGTGCGGTCGGGATCAGTGTTGCAGGGGGTTTGGGGAGGCGTTGGTGCGTTCTACGTGCTCCTGGTGATGTGTGGAGCACGATGGTGTGCTCGGTTGGGCGCTACGGCGACCGTGGCCACGACGGCGACATCGCCGGCGGCCTGGAGCTCTCGGTCGAGGTGGAGCTAGGGCCTAGAGGTCGGGAGAGACCAGGGAAAAGGGGGAAATGCTCCGGGGGCTCACCGCGGTTGCAGTGGGCGTCGAAGCGGGCTCGGGGACGCGCCGGAGACGACGAATTTGACGGCGACGGTGGTCGGAGTCCGAAGAGGGGAACGGCGACGTGGCGGCGATGCAGGGCTTCCGGAGACCCGTGGAGCGGTGGGGAGGAAGAGGGAGTTGTGGCGGAGCTTCTGAGCTTGTCGGGGAAGCGAGGGGTGGTCGGAGACGACTGCTACGGCGAACGGTGGCGACGGTGGTGTTCGGCCGTGTGAGCGAGAGAGCGAGGGAGAGGAAGGAGAGAGCCGGGGAGAGTGAGAGAGAGCAGGGGGGATCGGGACGGGCTGCGGGCGTCGTCCACGCGGCCAGGAGGGCGTCGGCAAGCAGGAGGTGGCCGCGCGGCCGCGCGCGCGCGAGCACGCAGCAGCTTCGGGGCGTGGGGAGGAAGACGACGGGGAGCTACAGTGCTGGGCTGGGTCGGTTGCTGGCTGGGCCGGCCGGCTGGCTGGGCCGCACAGGTAAGTCTTCCCCTTTCTTTTCTGTTTTCTGTTTTTATTTAATATATCTGCAACTTTGTTGAGTTAAATAAAATACCTAGGCAACTCCAAAAATCACCAAACTACTCCTGGCTCATAGTTGGATTATTTCCAACATGAAACATTTTAGTTTGGAGATATTTGAGCATTTAAATATTTTATATTATTTTAAATGCCCAAATTCAAATAGTTATGATTTAATTCAAAACCCTAGGATGGCCTAGGAAAATGTGCACCACTTTTGGCAGAGGTTCTGAACCAAGACAAAAATGATGGGCATTTTAGAAGGGCATTTCAGGTTCATTGAAAATTATTTTAGTAAACCCTAGTTGGTTTCAGAGGGAACTGGGGGTTTTGTCATCCCCATTTCAAGTTTCTGATGAAAGAGTAAACATGATGCAACACTCTAATGCATGACTAGCTAGGGTGTGACAACTCACCCCCACTCAAAAGAATCTCGTCCCGAGATTTGGGTTCCTCCGAGAAGAAGGCGGGATACTCGAGTCGAAGACGATCCTCCCTTTCCCAAGTTGCTTCATCCTCAGAATGATGAGACCACTGAACTTTGAGGAACTTGATATTATGACGTCGAGTGGTACGCTCGGCTTGATCGAGGATACGAATGGGGTACTCTCGATATGTAAGATCATCTTGGAGATCAAGCGTTTCGTGGTCCACTTCACGGATAGGATCCAAGAAGCAACGCCTGAGTTGAGAAACGTGGAAGACATCGTGAACTCTGGAGAGATGCGGAGGTAGTTCCAACTGGTAGGCAACTTCTCCTCGTTTGTCAAGAATGCGAAAAGGTCCAATGTAACGAGGAGCCAATTTGCCTTTGATACCGAAGCGATGGGTTCCCTTCAGAGGGGTGACCCGAAGATAAGCCTTCTCGTCAACCTCGAAGGTCATAGCCTTATGTTTTCGGTCATATTGACTCTTTTGACGGGATTGGGCTGTTTTCAACTTTTCACGAACGATACGAACTTGTTCTTCTGCTTCCTGAATCATATCCGGGCCAAAGAATTGTCTTTCCCCGGTCTCTGACCAGTTAAGGGGTGTTCGACATCGTCGTCCATAGAGAACTTCAAAAGGGGCTTTACCGAAGCTAGATTGATAGTTGTTGTTGTAAGCGAATTCGGCAAATGGAAGGCACTTCTCCCAGTCCATTCCGAAAGAGATAACAGAGGCTCGAAGCATGTCTTCTAGAATTTGGTTGACGCGTTCCACTTGACCACTTGACTGAGGGTGGAAAGCGGTGCTGAAGGAAAGACGGGTTCCCATAGCATTTTGGAAACTTTCCCAAAATCGAGAGGTGAAAAGACTTCCTCGATCCGAATTGATTTCCAAAGGAACACCATGGAGGGACACTATTCGGGAGATGTATAAGTCTGCCAGCTGACTAGCGGTTATACTCTCACGAACAGGTAGGAAATGAGCTACCTTGGAAAGACGATCGACCACGACGAAAATGGCATTATTCCCTCTTTTGGTCCTGGGAAAACCGGTAATGAAATCCATACCAATTTTATCCCATTTCCATTCAGGAATAGCTAAGGGTTGAAGGGTGCCAGCAGGCCGTTGATGCTCTGCCTTTACACGACGACAGACGTCGCAATTAGCAATATACTGAGCGATTTCTCTCTTCATCCTAGTCCACCAGAACCTCTGGCGTAGGTCCTGATACATCTTAGTACCACCGGGATGAATGGTGAGAGGAGATTCATGAGCCTCCTTAAGGATCAACTACCGTAGATGCTGGTTCTTGGGAACCACTAGACGGTCCTCAAAGTACACAACACCATGATCATTTGTGGAGAAACAACTAGCACCTCCGCTAGCAATGTTCTCTTTGATTTTAGATATTCCCTTATCTCGCTTTTGGGCAGCGATGATTTGATCCGTAAGAGTAGGTTTTGCCACCAAGGTGGAGAGAAAACCTTGAGGTACAATGTGAAGGTTAAGCTTCCGAAATTCATCATGGAGAAGCGGTTGACTCTGTTGTAACATCAGATTGTTACAATAAGATATACGACTTAGCGCATCAGCCATGACGTTGGCTTTCCCCGGGGTGTAGGTTATGCCTAAGTCGAAGTCTGTGATCAATTCAACCCAACGTCTTTGCCTGAGATTCAGATCCGGTTGGGTGAAGATGTACTTCAGACTTTGGTGATCAGTGAATATTTCGCAACGATTACCGAGGAGGTAATGTCGCCAGGTTTTAAGTGCATAGACTACGGCTGCAAGTTCTAGATCATGAGTAGGATAATTCTCCTCATGTGGGTGCAACTGCCGTGAAGCGTAGGCAATTACGTGTCGATCTTGCATGAGAATGCAACCTAGTCCTTGTCGCGAGGCGTCGCAGTAGATAACAAAGTCCTTGGAGAAGTCTGGCGGTACCAGTACGGGAGCAGAGGTCAGGCGTCTTTTCAGTTCCTGAAAGTTGTGCTCACATTGTGGAGTCCATTCGAACTTCTTATCTTTTTTGAGGAGTTCGGTTAGAGGTTTGGCAACTTTGGAGAAGTTCTCGACAAAGCGACGACAATAGCTCGCTAGGCCCAGAAAACTCCGAACTTGCTTGACCGATTCAGGTGGAGTCCAATCAAGGATAGCTTGAACTCGCTCAGGGTTAACAGCAATACCTTTACCCGATATTACATGACCCAGATAGGTCACTTCTGACAACCAGAATTCACATTTTGAGAATTTGGCATAAAGGCGATGCTCTCGAAGTTTCTTCAACACTAGCCTTAAATGTTCGGCATGTTCTTCCTCGTTCTTGGAGTAGATGAGTATGTCATCGAGATAAACCACGACGAATTTATCCAAATACTCCATGAAGATTGAGTTCATTAACCGAGAAAAAGTGGCTGGAGCGTTGGTTAGACCGAAGGACATGACGGTGTACTCGTATTGGCCATAACGAGTAACAAAGGCCGTTTTAGGAATGTCCCCGTTTCTGATTTTGATTTGATGGTAGCCCAACCTCAAATCCATCTTGGAGAAGACTGAGGATCCAGCGAGCTGATCACACAGATCGTTGATCCTGGGAAGCGGGTATTTGTTCTTGATTGTGACCAAATTGACAGGTCGGTAATCTACAACCATCCGGTCCGTACCATCCTTCTTCTTGACGAATAGGACGGGGCAAGCCCACGGAGATGAACTAGGGCGGATGAAACCCCTTTTCAAGGACTCATCGAGTTGTTTCTTAAGCTCGGCTAGTTCTAAGGGTGCCATCTTATAAGGTCTTCTAGCAATTGGAACGGTTCCTGGAATGAGATCTATTACGAACTCATCCCTGTCAGGTGGAATACCTGGCAATTCCTCTGGAAAGACATCCGGGAAGTCACGGACTACCGGAACGTCCTCAAGGTCTGGCAAAGGGCTGGCGTTAAGAGAAAATAATTGTCGCTTGGCTATTCGGGTCAAGACATTGACTATCTTTCCCGAAGGATGGGTGAGTTGAACAGTCCTAGAGAAGCAATCAATTTGGGCATGATGAGCTGACATCCAGTCCATACCCAAAATAATATTAATATCTGAAGATTTAATGGCTATCAAAGATGCGAGAAAAACAAGTCTGTCGACTTGGATTTCATTTCCATGGCTTACTCTAGAAGTTTGCCATTTGGATCCCGGAGTTTGAATTACCATAGAGGATGGCAAGTCACAGAATGCAACGTTATGCAAACGAGCATAGTTTTCAGATATAAAAGAATGAGAGGCTCCTGTATCGAAAAGAACAGATGCCGGGTGGCAATTAACAAGAAGCGTACCGAGAACGACGTTGGGATCTTCTTGAGCTTCTTCGGCAGAGATACAGTTGACATGGCCACGTGAAGCGGTGACCGGTTTAGCATGGAACACCTTCCCTGTCGGCTTGCCACGGCCAACAGCTTTAGCAGATTGATTGGGGTTGGTCTGGGGACACTCACGCATATAATGACCAGATTCCCCACACTTGAAACAAGTCACGGAACTGGTACGTGGAGGAGCATTATTGGTTGGACCCCCATAGGGCTTGGCTGGAGCAGACTGTTGAGCGGGGCGAGGCGCCTGGAAGGATGGCCTCGGTGTGAACCTGGGTGGCAGAGCGGTGTTGGGTACCCACACGCGGCGCTTCTGAGGACCAGCACCGGATGAGGAACCCATGTCACGTCCATGCTTGCGTGTTGCGTCATAGTCAGTCTGACCAGTTTCAGCACTGATGGCTTTGTTGACAAGTTTCGAAAAAGATGTGCACTCATGCAGACGGAGGTCGCGACGAAGCTCAGGACTAAGGCCCTTGCGGAACCTTGCTTGCTTCTTGGCGTCAGTAGAAACTTCCTCGGTTGCATATCGGGCGAGATTTCCGAACTCTCTGCTATAGGCATCCACAGAAAGTCGGCCTTGGGTGAAACTGCAAAATTCTTCACGTTTACGGTCCATGAGACCCTCCGGAATGTGATGTTCACGGAAAGCCTCACTGAACTCAGCCCAAGTTGTGACATGGCCTGCTGGGCGCATAGCTCCATAATTCTCCCACCATAGACTGGCGGGGCCTTCAAGATGATATGCAGCAAAGGTGACCTTGTCAACCTCCGCTACCAGCGCGGAACGCAGCTTGTGAGAGATACTGCGAAGCCAGTCATCAGCGTCGAGAGGCTCGACGGAGTGGTGGAACGTGGGTGGATGCAATTTGATAAAATCACTGAGTGACACCACGTTAGCCCTCTGATGGTGTGCTGTATTCTGTTCAATACGCTCCAACAAACGGTTTGTCTCCCGCTTGTTTCTCTCAGCTTCCATCATCACCTCGGCTAGTGAAGGAGGATGAGGCAGATTTTCATTCCTGGCTTCACTGCCTTCGGCCTGCTCTTGGGAAGCAGGATTGGCGCGCGTGTTGACCATCCTAGGTAAACAAGACAATGATTTAGTCAGAATGATGAAATTCCGACATGGGATACATAATGTAAGAAATAACTCGGAATGCAAGATGATCATCCGTATGACATGGTAGATACAGAAACTGCTTCTTTATTCCATCGTCATACACACCATACAAGGTTTAGTACAAGACCAAACAAAGTACTATTACGGTGAGAAAAGGATTACATCTCATCGGAGGCATTCCAAGCTCCTATACATTATTTTTCTACACCTCCGGAAGGAGTACAAACTAGGTCATAACCCACGAGTCACGCGGGACGATAGATGACACAGCTAGTGCGAACTAGTGATGCTACTACTAGCTCAGACCGATCCGTAGTAGTCCTCGTAGAAGTCACCTCCATAGCCTGGAAGTTCAACGTGATCATCCGGAAACAGACGGTCTCGCGGAGCTTGTGGACCATAGGGGCTAGGATGAGGTCGTGGACCAACAAACGGTGGCCTGCGGGGACCGCGAGGTGGGGTGATGCCTCCTACATCACGCCAAACCATCACGTCTGGCAGAGCAGATCTCACAGGATAGAGATCGCGCATATCTGAATATCCAGCTTGCACCGCCGGTGCGAACCGAGTCAAAGTGGCCCAGTGGTCAGCACGGGTATTGAAGAGCTCTAACCTTAAGGCCCGATTTTCACGGTCCTTATCCTCGAGCATCTCAGCAGTGGTGCGAGTCCGTGAATCCTCCTGAGTGGAGTCAGCATAAATAGCTTGGAGATATCCTTGTGCTCCCAGAAGTGATCCTGGCATATACCGGAAGTCAGAGTCCTGAAATAGACCAGATCTGACTCGCATAATGGTCATCATAGAGTAGGCGGCGTCCTGCACAGCCATCTCAATAGTAACCCCGAGTCCATAGGAGCAGTGAAGAGGCTCGGTGGATCCAGGATAAGATGGAAATATCCTGACAGTGCAGAGATACTGGCTTTGATTGAAGTCCCGGAATTGCTCTTCGACCGTGTACTCGGGATACCAGCGATATCCAGCCTCAGTCATTACCCTGACCAACTTAGCAGTATGGCCGGGTACATCTAGGCATCGAGTCAGGCGAACCACTTGATTGAGGTCGCGAGTGGCCATCTGAAAGCATAATCATAATGCAAAGGCATTAGAATTTCTAGCAAAATTTCGGCAGCATAACAGCTGTAAATGCTCAAAAAGGATATTGAGACATTTGACAAAGGATTTCGTACACACTCAACATCATCACATCAAAGTTCTGGAGCCATTCTAACAACACAATGTGGTAGTAGAACTGAACTAGGCTGGTAACCATCAAACTTATAAGGTACTACTGATTAGTAACTCGTGATCCTGATAGAGAGAACAGAACCTAATTCCTTAACCCCCGGTGGAAGAATGGACTGACTCAGATCAGAAAGTCATAAGGTATAAGGAGTAAAAAGAGCCTTACGTTCCAACCCACAAACAATTCCCCTACATATAACTAAGAATTTCTAGACTCAACATCGACCAGTTTGGCTTGGAGAACCTACAGGCAGTCCGGGTCTGATGCCAACGCTGTCAGGACCCCGACTCGATGTCACATCGATCTAGCTGGTAACACCTCATATCACTTTGCGGCCTCACGCACGGTATCCCCACGGGTGTCGTCTTACCTTTTCCCGGGACCATTTGCGCCTTTTGGCTCACGTATATGATAGTGTCGCTAGCATCCATATGATAAAGAGCCCGGGCTGACATGACTAGTCGTAAACCCAAAGTGGCACAGACTTACAGGGACAGGCATCCATGACCCAGCTTCGAACGTGTCGGTCATCAGCAAGTGGGTCCGGGCTGTAGCACTGGGCTAGCAGGACTCCGGTAAACCGGGCTGTAGCAGGCTAACAGGACTCCGGTACTCAATGCGTGACATTTCCCCGAAGGGACAGACACAGGAACGAAGAAGGACACATGCCGGCCAGCCTAAGTGTTCCAGAGCAGTAGCAAGCTACCATGGCTCAGAGGTAACACTAGGAGACATTTCCCGGTAAGAGAGGCTACTAAAGATAAACAACTAGATAGTCAGATCCCACACATACCAAGCATTTCAATCATACACACAATATGCTCGATATGTGCCAATACAACGAAGCATCACAACATGACTCTACGACACAAGTGCTTTATTTAAGGCTCAGGGAGCCATACATATCAAACACAAAGGTACGGGTCTTACGACCCAACATACAAGTCATACAGTCATACAAGCCAACAGCGGAAGTAACTTGTCTGAGTACAGACAACTAGTAAAATAAAAGAGGCTTGGACAGCCTACTATACTACATGGTCCTTCACAAGCTCAGGGTCACCACCTGGGTCCTTAGCCTACTCGTTGATGTCAACGTCTACATAGAACCCATCAGAAGGGGTTGCAGCGTCTTCTGTAAAAATGTAGATTATAGCAACATGAGTACAAAGGTACTCAGCAAGACTTACATCAGATCCTACATACATGCATAGTATCAAGAAGGATTGGTGGAGTTATTGCAGCAAGCCAGCTTTGACTCATGGCTAGGCTATCCTACGATACTCCAACTTGAAATAGTTTTGCGCACACGAGTCCACTATTCACCACTTCAATACACTACCGAGGATCCACCTCCGTCTTCCTACGGAAGAGCCATCCTCGGCACTCACACTTATCTTGAGGCTTTTAGTAGTTTCCATTTACTGGTCTATGAACTGTATAGGCAACCAAGTAGTCCTTTACCGCGGACGCGGCTATTCGAATAGATTATGATAACCCTGCAGGGGTGTACTTCGTCATACATGTTTCCACCACTTAGCGTCTGCACACGACATGTGCTCGGCAGACTTCAAGCGAAAGCCGACGTGGGTGTAGACCACGACCTACCTAAACACTTAAGCCTCTAGTCCAGGTTTATCGCCTATTCAGGTTCCATCCGCAGGGAGTCCGGCCGAGGTTTCCCATACGGCCCCGAACGATGTGAACAGGGTTCCCGAGATACCTAACGGGTATTCGGTACACCATGCCACGTACCTACCGCATCACAGCCCACCCCTACGGTCAGCGCTGTCCACGGCCTCCAGTAGGCTACAAACACCAGAAACTACTTGCAACTCCTGGACAGAGAGCTAGGGTGAATAAGAAGTCGAGCGGGGTCATATTTCAGGGCCCAATGCATGGTAGTAGCTGATTCTTAAATCACACATATAGATCTCAGTGCTTAAGGTTGGCTTCAATGAAACAACCCACCATGTACTCCTACATGGCCTCTCATCGATACCTTTACCAAATCGTGTTCACCACACCACTCTCATTACCGACATTAACATTTCACTCTAGCCCATCACCCAGATGAACCAGACCTGACACGACTCTAAGCATAGCAGACATAGCAAGGTAGGAACAACACATACATATGGCTCAATCAACTCCTACACATGCTAGTGGGTTTCATCTAGTTACTGTGGCAATGACAGGTCATGCAGAGGAAATGGGTTCAACTACCGTAGCACACAGCAGTTTGAATCGCGTTGTCTTAATGCAGTAAAAGAGAGCAGGAGCGAGAACATGGGATTGTATCGATATGATCAAATGGTTGGTTGCTTGCCTGATGGTTCGATGCACGGATACGGTTCTTCGTTAGGGTAATCACGGTACTCCTCGGGAACAGATCCTGTCGCAAAGGACATCGATACACAAGCATCACCAAACAATGTGCAACAATATGATGCATGCATGAAACATGGCAATATGAGTGTGTTGGGCTAATGCAACTAAGGCCAGAAGTGTTTGAACAAATTTGAATCAAAGATTCAAATTCCAAATTCAAATATGGCCTTTTAAAGTGCCTTTTCTTGTTCTGATTAAAACATCAATTTAACTTGTTTGATCATGCATGAAAA
>NC_057810.1:379711210-379758826 GCF_018294505.1 Triticum aestivum | reverse complement strand
AGATCTCAGTGCTTAAGGTCGGCTTCAATGAAACAACCCACCATGTACTCCTACATGGCCTCTCATCGATACCTTTACCAAATCGTGTTCACCACACCACTCTCATTACCGACATTAACATTTCACTCTAGCCCATCACCCAGATGAACCAGACCTGACACGACTCTAAGCATAGCAGGCATAGCAAGGTAGGAACAACACATACATATGGCTCAATCAACTCCTACACATGCTAGTGGGTTTCATCTAGTTACTGTGGCAATGACAGGTCATGCAGAGGAAATGGGTTCAACTACCGTAGCACACAGCAGTTTGAATCGCGTTGTCTTAATGCAGTAAAAGAGAGCAGGAGCGAGAACATGGGATTGTATCGATATGATCAAATGGTTGGTTGCTTGCTTGATGGTTCGATGCACGGATACGGTTCTTCGTTAGGGTATTCACGGTACTCCTCGGGAACAGATCCTGTCGCAAAGGACATCGATACACAAGCATCACCAAACAATGTGCAACAATATGATGCATGCATGAAACATGGCAATATGAGTGTGTTGGGCTAATGCAACTAAGGCCAGAAGTGTTTGAACAAATTTGAATCAAAGATTCAAATTCCAAATTCAAATATGGCCTTTTAAAGTGCCTTTTCTTGTTCTGATTAAAACATCAATTTAACTTGTTTGATCATGCATGAAAATAGTACAGATGGATAGATTGGATTTTTCTGATAATTTTTCATATATAATTTGTCCAATCTGGAGTTACAGAATAAAAGTTATGAATTTTTGAAGTTTAAATAATATTCTGGAATTTCCTGATTTAATTTAAATCCAGAAATTCAATTACTGCGTCAGCCTGACATCACAGTGACGTCAGCAGGTCAACAGGGCTGGCTGAAGTCAAACCTGACGTGTGGGGGCCACACGTCAGTGACAGGGGGGGTTAAACAGATTTAAATTAATTCTAATTACTAATTAGTGGCGCTGGGGCCCACTGTCAGTGTCAGGGGGGGTTGACTAACAGTAGTTAGCGCTAACCTAACCATCTGGCCAACAGGGCCCACGCGTCAGTGACCCTGGGGGGTCAAACCCCAGGTCGGTCAAGTCAAACCCCACCGGCGACATGACGCCGGCGAGATCCGAGACGGCGGCGAGAGTGCTTTTTGCCATTCCGGCGACCAAATGGACGGCGGAAGGCACCTACGTGTTGCTGAGGTTGAGCCGCGTCTGTTGGTGGTGGTGGTTGGGCTCGGGGTGGCCGGAGTTGACGGCGGCGAGCTCGGCTGCAGCGGCCGGAGTTCGGGTGCGGTCGGGATCAGTGTTGCAGGGGGTTTGGGGAGGAGTTGGTGCGTTCTACGTGCTCCTGGTGATGTGTGGAGCACGATGGTGTGCTCGGTTGGGCGCTACGGCGACCGTGGCCACGACGGCGACATCGCCGGCAGCGTGGAGCTCTCGGTCGAGGTGGAGCTAGGGCCTAGAGGTCGGGAGAGACCAGGGAAAAGGGGGAAACGCTCCGGGGGCTCACCGCGGTTGCAGTGGGCGTCGAAGCGGGCTCGGGGACGCGCCGGAGACGACGAATTTGACGGCGACGGTGGTCGGAGTCCGAAGAGGGGAACGGCGACGTGGCGGTGATGCAGGGCTTCCGGAGACCCGTGGAGCGGTGGGGAGGAAGAGGGAGTTGTGGCGGAGCTTCTGAGCTTGTCGGGGAAGCGAGGGGTGGTCGGAGACGACTGCTACGGCGAACGGTGGCGACGGTGGTGTTCGGCCGTGTGAGCGAGAGAGCGAGGGAGAGGAAGGAGAGAGCCGGGGAGAGTGAGAGAGAGCAGGGGGGATCGGGACGGGCTGCGGGCGTCGTCCACGCGGCCAGGAGGGCGTCGGCAAGCAGGAGGTGGCCGCGCGGCCGCGCGCGCGCGAGCACGCAGCAGCTTCGGGGCGTGGGGAGGAAGACGACGGGGAGCTACAGTGCTGGGCTGGGTCGGTTGCTGGCTGGGCCGGCCGGCTGGCTGGGCCGCACAGGTAAGTCTTTCTCCCTCTCTTTTCTGTTTTCTGTTTTTATTTAATATATCTGCAACTTTGTTGAATTAAATAAAATACCTAGGCAATTCCAAAAATCACCAAACTACTCCTGGCTCATGGTTGGATTATTTCCAACATGAAACATTTTAGTTTGGAGATATTTGAGCATTTAAATATTTTATATAATTTTAAATGCCCAAATTCAAATAGTTATGATTTAATTCAAAAACCCTAGGATGGCCTAGGAAAATGTGCACCACTTTTGCAGAGGTTCTGAACCAAGACAAAAATGATGGGCATTTTAGAAGGGCATTTCAGGTTCATTGAAAATTATTTTAGTAAACCCTAGTTGGTTTCAGAGGGGACTGGGGGTTCTGTCATCCCCATTTCAAGTTTCTGATGAAAGAGTAAACATGATGCAACACTCTAATGCATGACTAGCTAGGGTGTGACAACTCACCCCCACTCAAAAGAATCTCGTCCCGAGATTTGGGTTCCTCCGAGAAGAAGGCGGGATATTCGAGTCGAAGACGATCCTCCCTTTCCCAAGTTGCTTCATCTTTAGAATGATGCGACCATTGAACCTTGAGAAACTTGATATTATGACGTCGCGTGGTACGTTCGGCCTGATCGAGGATACGGATGGGGTACTCTCAATATGTAAGATCATCTTGGAGATCAAGCGTTTCGTGGTCCACTTCACGGATAGGATCCGAGAAGCAACGCCTGAGTTGAGAAATGTGGAAGACATCGTGAACTCTGGAGAGGTGCGGAGGTAGTTCCAATTGGTAGGCAACTTCTCCTCGTTTGGCAAGAATGCAAAAAGGTCCAATGTAACGAGGAGCCAATTTGCCTTTGATACCGAAACGATGGGTTCCCTTCAGAGGGGTGACCCGAAGATAAGCCTTCTCGTCAACCTCGAAAGTCATAGCCTTATGTTTTCGGTCGTATTGACTCTTTTGACGGGATTGGGCTGTTTTCAACTTTTCACGAACGATACGAACTTGTTCTTCTGCTTCCTGAATCATATCCGGGCCAAAGAATTGTCTTTCCCCGGTCTCTGACCAGTTAAGGGGTGTTCGACATCGTCGTCCATAGAGAACTTCAAAAGGGGCTTTACCCAAGCTAGATTGATAGCTGTTGTTGTAAGCGAATTCGGCAAATGGAAGGCACTTCTCCCAGTCCATTCCGAACGAGATAACAGAGGCTCGAAGCATGTCTTCTAGAATTTGGTTGACGCGTTCCACTTGACCACTTGACTGAGGGTGGAAAGCGGTGCTAAAGGAGAGACGGGTTCCCATAGCATTTTGGAAACTTTCCCAAAATCGAGAGGTGAAAAGACTCCCTCGATCCGAATTGATTTCCAAAGGAACACCATGGAGAGACACTATTCGGGAGATGTACAAATCTGCCAGCTGACTAGCGGTTATACTCTCACGAACAGGTAAGAAATGAGCTACTTTGGAAAGACGATCGACCACGACGAAGATAGCATTATTCCCTCTCTTGGTCCTGGGAAAACCGGTAATGAAATCCATACCAATTTTATCCCATTTCCATTCAGGAATAGCTAAGGGTTGAAGGGTGCCAGCAGGCCGTTGATGCTCTGCTTTTACACGACGACAGACGTCGCAATTTGCAATATACTGAGCAATTTCTCTCTTCATCCTAGTCCACCAGAACCTCTGGCGTAGGTCCTGATACATCTTAGTACTACCGGGATGAATGGTGAGAGGAGATTCATGAGCCTCCTTAAGGATCAACTGCCGTAGATGCTGGTTCTTGGGAACCACTAGACGGTCCTCAAAGTACACAACACCATGATCATTTGTGGAGAAACAACTAGCACCTCCGCTAGCAATGTTCTCTTTGATTTTAGATATTCCCTTATCTCGCTTTTGGGCAGCGATGATTTGATCCGTAAGAGTAGGTTTTGCCACCAAGGTGGAGAGAAAACCTTGAGGTACAATGTGAAGGTTAAGCTTCCGAAATTCATCATGGAGAAGCGGTTGACTCTGTTGTAACATCAGATTGTTACAATAAGATATACGACTTAGCGCATCAGCCATGACGTTGGCTTTCCCCGGGGTGTAGGTTATGCCTAAGTCGAAGTCTGTGATCAATTCAACCCAACGTCTTTGCCTGAGATTCAGATCCGGTTGGGTGAAGATGTACTTCAGACTTTGGTGATCAGTGAATATTTCGCAACGATTACCGAGGAGGTAATGTCGCCAGGTTTTAAGTGCATAGACTACGGCTGCAAGTTCTAGATCATGAGTAGGATAATTCTCCTCATGTGGGTGCAACTGCCGTGAAGCGTAGGCAATTACGTGTCGATCTTGCATGAGAATGCAACCTAGTCCTTGTCGCGAGGCGTCGCAGTAGATAACAAAGTCCTTGGAGAAGTCTGGCGGTACCAGTACGGGAGCAGAGGTCAGGCGTCTTTTCAGTTCCTGAAAGTTGTGCTCACATTGTGGAGTCCATTCGAACTTCTTATCTTTTTTGAGGAGTTCGGTTAGAGGTTTGGCAACTTTGGAGAAGTTCTCGACAAAGCGACGACAATAGCTCGCTAGGCCCAGAAAACTCCGAACTTGCTTGACCGATTCAGGTGGAGTCCAATCAAGGATAGCTTGAACTCGCTCAGGGTTAACAGCAATACCTTTACCCGATATTACATGACCCAGATAGGTCACTTCTGACAACCAGAATTCACATTTTGAGAATTTGGCATAAAGGCAATGCTCTCAAAGTTTCTTCAACACTAGCCTTAAATGTTCGGCATGTTCTTCCTCGTTCATGGAGTAGATGAGTATGTCATCGAGATAAACCACGACGAATTTATCCAAATACTCCATGAAGATTGAGTTCATTAACCGAGAAAAAGTGGCTGGAGCATTGGTTAGACCGAAGGACATGACGGTGTACTCGTATTGGCCATAACGAGTAACAAAGGCCGTTTTAGGAATGTCCCCGTTTCTGATTTTGATTTGATGGTAGCCCAACCTCAAATCCATCTTGGAGAAGACTGAGGATCCAGCGAGCTGATCATACAGATCGTTGATCCTGGGAAGCGGGTATTTGTTCTTGATTGTGACCAAATTGACAGGTCGGTAATCTACAACCATCCGGTCCGTACCATCCTTCTTCTTGACGAATAGGACGGGGCAAGCCCACGGAGATGAACTAGGGCGGATGAAACCCCTTTTCAAGGACTCATCGAGTTGTTTCTTAAGCTCGGCTAGTTCTAAGGGTGCCATCTTATAAGGTCTTCTAGCAATCGGAACGGTTCCTGGAATGAGATCTATTACGAACTCAACATCCCTGTCAGGTGGAATACCTGGCAATTCCTCTGGAAAGACATCCGGGAAGTCACGGACTACCGGAACGTCCTCAAGGTCTGGCAAAGGGCTGGCGTTAAGAGAAAATAATTGTCGCTTGGCTATTCGGGTCAAGACATTGACTATCTTTCCCGAAGGATGGGTGAGTTGAACAGTCCTAGAGAAGCAATCAATTTGGGCATGATGAGCTGACATCCAGTCCATACCCAAAATAATATTAATATCTGAAGATTTAATGGCTATCAAAGATGCGAGAAAAACAAGTCTGTCGACTTGGATTTCATTTCCATGGCTTACTCTAGAAGTTTGCCATTTGGATCCCGGAGTTTGAATTACCATAGAGGATGGCAAGTCACAGAATGCAACGTTATGCAAACGAGCATAGTTTTCAGATATAAAAGAATGAGAGGCTCCTGTATCGAAAAGAACAGATGCCGGGTGGCAATTAACAAGAAGCGTACCGAGAACGACGTTGGGATCTTCTTGAGCTTCTTCGGCAGAGATACAGTTGACATGGCCACGTGAAGCGGTGACCGGTTTAGCATGGAACACCTTCCCTGTCGGCTTGCCACGGCTAACAGCTTTAGCAGATTGATTGGGGTTGGTCTAGGGACACTCACGCATATAATGACCAGATTCCCCACACTTGAAACAAGTCACGGAACTGGTACGTGGAGGAGCATTATTGGTTGGACCCCCATAGGGCTTGGCTGGAGCAGACTGTTGAGCGGGGCGAGGCGCCTGGAAGGATGGCCTCGGTGTGAACCTGGGTGGCAGAGCGGTGTTGGGTACCCACACGCGGCGCTTCTAAGGACCAGCACCGGATGAGGAACCCATGTCACGTCCATGCTTGCGTGTTGCGTCATAGTCAGTCTGACCAGTTTCAGCACTGATGGCTTTGTTGACAAGTTTCGAAAAAGATGTGCACTCATGCAGACGGAGGTCGCGGCGAAGCTCAGGACTAAGGCCCTTGCGGAACCTTGCTTGCTTCTTGGCGTCAGTAGAAACTTCCTCGGTTGCATATCGGGCGAGATTTCCGAACTCTCTGCTATAGGCATCCACAGAAAGTCGGCCTTGGGTGAAACTGCAAAATTCTTCACGTTTACGGTCCATGAGACCCTTCGGAATGTGATGTTCACTGAAAGCCTCACTGAACTCAGCCCAAGTTGTGACATGGCCTGTTGGGCGCATAGCTCCATAATTCTCCCACCATAGACTGGCGGGGCCTTCAAGATGATATGCAGCAAAGGTGACCTTGTCAACCTCCGCTACCAGCGCGGAACGCAGCTTGTGAGAGATACTGCGAAGCCAGTCATCAGCGTCGAGAGGCTCGACGGAGTGGTGGAACGTGGGTGGATGCAATTTGATAAAATCACTGAGTGACACCACGTTAGCCCTCTGATGGTGTGCTGTATTCTGTTCAATACGCTCCAACAAACGGTTTGTCTCCCGCTTGTTTCTCTCAGCTTCCATCATCACCTCGGCTAGTGAAGGAGGATGAGCCAGATTTTCATTCCTGGCTTCACTGCCTTCGGCCTGCTCTTGGGAAGCAGGGTTGGCGCGCGTGTTGACCATCCTAGGTAAACAAGACAATGATTTAGTCAGAATGATGAAATTCCGACATGGGATACATAATGTAAGAAATAACTCGGAATGCAAGATGATCATCCGTATGACATGGTAGATACAGAAACTGCTTCTTTATTCCATCGTCATACACACCATACAAGGTTTAGTACAAGACCAAACAAAGTACTATTACGGTGAGAAAAGGATTACATCTCATCGGAGGCATTCCAAGCTCCTATACATTATTTTTCTACACCTCCGGAAGGAGTACAAACTAGGTCATAACCCACGAGTCACGCGGGACGATAGATGACACAGCTAGTGCGAACTAGTGATGCTACTACTAGCTCAGACCGATCCGTAGTAGTCCTCGTAGAAGTCACCTCCATAGCCTGGAAGTTCAACGTGATCATCCGGAAACAGACGGTCTCGCGGAGCTTGTGGACCATAGGGGCTAGGATGAGGTCGTGGACCAACAAACGGTGGCCTGCGGGGACCGCGAGGTGGGGTGATGCCTCCTACATCACGCCAAACCATCACGTCTGGCAGAGCAGATCTCACAGGATAGAGATCGCGCATATCTGAATATCCAGCTTGCACCGCCGGTGCGAACCGAGTCAAAGTGGCCCAGTGGTCAGCACGGGTATTGAAGAGCTCTAACCTTAAGGCCCGATTTTCACGGTCCTTATCCTCGAGCATCTCAGCAGTGGTGCGAGTCCGTGAATCCTCCTGAGTGGAGTCAGCATAAATAGCTTGGAGATATCCTTGTGCTCCCAGAAGTGATCCTGGCATATACCGGAAGTCAGAGTCCTGAAATAGACCAGATCTGACTCGCATAATGGTCATCATAGAGTAGGCGGCGTCCTGCACAGCCATCTCAATAGTAACCCCGAGTCCATAGGAGCAGTGAAGAGGCTCGGTGGATCCAGGATAAGATGGAAATATCCTGACAGTGCAGAGATACTGGCTTTGATTGAAGTCCCGGAATTGCTCTTCGACCGTGTACTCGGGATACCAGCGATATCCAGCCTCAGTCATTACCCTGACCAACTTAGCAGTATGGCCGGGTACATCTAGGCATCGAGTCAGGCGAACCACTTGATTGAGGTCGCGAGTGGCCATCTGAAAGCATAATCATAATGCAAAGGCATTAGAATTTCTAGCAAAATTTCGGCAGCATAACAGCTGTAAATGCTCAAAAAGGATATTGAGACATTTGACAAAGGATTTCGTACACACTCAACATCATCACATCAAAGTTCTGGAGCCATTCTAACAACACAATGTGGTAGTAGAACTGAACTAGGCTGGTAACCATCAAACTTATAAGGTACTACTGATTAGTAACTCGTGATCCTGATAGAGAGAACAGAACCTAATTCCTTAACCCCCGGTGGAAGAATGGACTGACTCAGATCAGAAAGTCATAAGGTATAAGGAGTAAAAAGAGCCTTACGTTCCAACCCACAAACAATTCCCCTACATATAACTAAGAATTTCTAGACTCAACATCGACCAGTTTGGCTTGGAGAACCTACAGGCAGTCCGGCTCTGATGCCAACGCTGTCAGGACCCCGACTCGATGTCACATCGATCTAGCTGGTAACACCTCATATCACTTTGCGGCCTCACGCACGGTATCCCCACGGGTGTTGTCTTACCTTTTCCCGGGACCGTTTGCGCCTTTTGGCTCACGTATATGATAGTGTCGCTAGCATCCATATGATAAAGAGCCCGGGCTGACATGACTAGTCGTAAACCCAAAGTGGCACAGACTTACAGGGACAGGCATCCATGACCCAGCTTCGAACGTGTCGGTCATCAGCAAGTGGGTCCGGGCTGTAGCACTGGGCTAGCAGGACTCCGGTAAACCGGGCTGTAGCGGGCTAACAGGACTCCGGTACTCAATGCGTGACATTTCCCCGAAGGGACAGACACAGGAACGAAGAAGGACACATGTCGGCCAGCCTAAGTGTTCCAGAGCAGTAGCAAGCTACCATGGCTCAGAGGTAACACTAGGAGACATTTCCCGGTAAGAGAGGCTACTAAAGATAAACAACTAGATAGTCAGATCCCACACATACCAAGCATTTCAATCATACACACAATATGCTCGATATGTGCCAATACAACGAAGCATCACAACATGACTCTACGACACAAGTGCTTTATTTAAGGCTCAGGGAGCCATACATATCAAACACAAAGGTACGGGTCTTACGACCCAACATACAAGTCATACAGTCATACAAGCCAACAGCGGAAGTAACTTGTCTGAGTACAGACAACTAGTAAAATAAAAGAGGCTTGGACAGCCTACTATACTACGTGGTCCTTCACAAGCTCAGGGTCACCACCTGGGTCCTTAGCCTACTCGTTGATGTCAACGTCTACAGAGAACCCATCAGAAGGGGTTGCAGCGTCTTCTGTAAAAATGTAGATTATAGCAACATGAGTACAAAGGTACTCAGCAAGACTTACATCAGATCCTACATACATGCATAGTATCAAGAAGGGTTGGTGGAGTTATTGCAGCAAGCCAGCTTTGACTCATGGCTAGGCTATCCTACGATACTCCAACTTGAAATAGTTTTGCGCACACGAGTCCACTATTCACCACTTCAATACACTACCGAGGATCCACCTCCGTCTTCCTACGGAAGAGCCATCCTCGGCACTCACACTTATCTTGAGGCTTTTAGTAGTTTCCATTTACTTGTCTATGAACTGTATAGGCAACCAAGTAGTCCTTTACCGCGGACGCGGCTATTCGAATAGATTATGATAACCCTGCAGGGGTGTACTTCGTCATACATGTTTCCACCACTTAGCGTCTACACACGACATGTGCTCGGCAGACTTCAAGCGAAAGCCGACGTGGGTGTAGACCACGACCTACCTAAACACTTAAGCCTCTAGTCCAGGTTTATCGCCTATTCAGGTTCCATCCGCAGGGAGTCCGGCCGAGGTTTCCCATACGGCCCCGAACGATGTGAACAGGGTTCCCGAGATACCTAACGGGTATTCGGTACACCGTGCCACGTACCTACCGCATCACAGCCCACCCCTACGGTCAGCGCTGTCCACGGCCTCCAGTAGGCTACAAACACCAGAAACTACTTGCAACTCCTGGACAGAGAGCTAGGGTGAATAAGAAGTCGAGCGGGGTCATATTTCAGGGCCCAATGCATGGTAGTAGCTGATTCTTAAATCACACATACAGATCTCAGTGCTTAAGGTCGGCTTCAATGAAACAACCCACCATGTACTCCTACATGGCCTCTCATCGATACCTTTACCAAATCGTGTTCACCACACCACTCTCATTACCGACATTAACATTTCACTCTAGCCCATCACCCAGATGAACCAGACCTGACACGACTCTAAGCATAGCAGGCATAGCAAGGTAGGAACAACACATACATATGGCTCAATCAACTCCTACACATGCTAGTGGGTTTCATCTAGTTACTGTGGCAATGACAGGGCATGCAGAGGAAATGGGTTCAACTACCGTAGCACACAGCAGTTTGAATCGCGTTGTCTTAATGCAGTAAAAGAGAGCAGGAGCGAGAACATGGGATTGTATCGATATGATCAAATGGTTGGTTGCTTGCCTGATGGTTCGATGCACGGATACGGTTCTTCGTTAGGGTAATCACGGTACTCCTCGGGAACAGATCCTGTCGCAAAGGACATCGATACACAAGCATCACCAAACAATGTGCAACAATATGATGCATGCATGAAACATGGCAATATGAGTGTGTTGGGCTAATGCAACTAAGGCCAGAAGTGTTTGAACAAATTTGAATCAAAGATTCAAATTCCAAATTCAAATATGGCCTTTTAAAGTGCCTTTTCTTGTTCTGATTAAAACATCAATTTAACTTGTTTGATCATGCATGAAAATAGTACAGATGGATAGATTGGATTTTTCTGATCATTTTTCATATATAATTTGTCCAATTTGGAGTTACAGAATAAAAGTTATGAATTTTTGAAGTTTAAATAATATTTTGGAATTTCCTGATTTAATTTAAATCCAGAAATTCAATTACTGCGTCAGCCTGACATCACAGTGACGTCAGCAGGTCAACAGGGCTGGCTGAAGTCAAACCTGACGTGTGGGGGCCACACGTCAGTGACAGGGGGGGTTAAACAGATTTAAATTAATTCTAATTACTAATTAGTGGCGCTGGGGCCCACTGTCAGTGTCAGGGGGGGTTGACTAACAGTAGTTAGCGCTAACCTAACCATCTGGCCGACAGGGCCCACGCGTCAGTGACCCTGGGGGGTCAAACCCCAGGTCGGTCAAGTCAAACCCCACCGGCGACATGACGCCGGCGAGATCCGAGACGGCGGCGAGAGTGCTTTTTGCCATTCCGGCGACCAAATGGACGGCGGAAGGCACCTACGTGTTGCTGAGGTTGAGCCGCGTCTATTGGTTGTGGTGGTTGGGCTCGGGGTGGCCGGAGTTGACGGCGGCGAGCTCGGCTGCGGCGGCCGGAGTTCGGGTGCGGTCGGGATCAGTGTTGCAGGGGGTTTGGGGAGGCGTTGGTGCGTTCTACGTGCTCCTGGTGATGTGTGGAGCACGATGGTGTGCTCGGTTGGGCGCTACGGCGACCGTGGCCACGACGGCGACATCGCCGGCGGCGTGGAGCTCTCGGTCGAGGTGGAGCTAGGGCCTAGAGGACGGGAGAGACCAGGGAAAAGGGGGAAACGCTCCGGGGGCTCACCGCGGTTGCAGTGGGCGTCGAAGCGGGCTCGGGGACGCGCCGGAGACGACGAATTTGACGGCGACGGTGGTCGGAGTCCGAAGAGGGGAACGGCGACGTGGCGGCGATGCAGGGCTTCCGGAGACCCGTGGAGCGGTGGGGAGGAAGAGGGAGTTGTGGCGGAGCTTCTGAGCTTGTCGGGGAAGCGAGGGGTGGTCGGAGACGACTGCTACGGCGAACGGTGGCGACGGTGGTGTTCGGCCGTGTGAGCGAGAGAGCGAGGGAGAGGAAGGAGAGAGCCGGGGAGAGTGAGAGAGAGCAGGGGGGATCGGGACGGGCTGCGGGCGTCGTCCACGCGGCCAGGAGGGCGTCGGCAAGCAGGAGGTGGCCGCGCGGCCGCGCGCGCGCGAGCACGCAGCAGCTTCGGGGCGTGGGGAGGAAGACGACGGGGAGCTACAGTGCTGGGCTGGGTCGGTTGCTGGCTGGGCCGGCCGGCTGGCTGGGCCGCACAGGTAAGTCTTCCCCTTTCTTTTCTGTTTTCTGTTTTTATTTAATATATCTGCAACTTTGTTGAGTTAAATAAAATAACTAGGCAACTCCAAAAATCACCAAACTACTCCTGGCTCATAGTTGGATTATTTCCAACATGAAACATTTTAGTTTGGAGATATTTGAGCATTTAAATATTTTATATTATTTTAAATGCCCAAATTCAAATAGTTATGATTTAATTCAAAACCCTAGGATGGCCTAGGAAAATGTGCACCACTTTTGGCAGAGGTTCTGAACCAAGACAAAAATGATGGGCATTTTAGAAGGGCATTTCAGGTTCATTGAAAATTATTTTAGTAAACCCTAGTTGGTTTCAGAGGGAACTGGGGGTTCTGTCATCCCCATTTCAAGTTTCTGATGAAAGAGTAAACATGATGCAACACTCTAATGCATGACTAGCTAGGGTGTGACACCTAGGAAAATGTGCACCACTTTTGGCAGAGGTTCTGAACCAAGACAAAAATGATGGGCATTTTAGAAGGGCATTTCAGGTTCATTGAAAATTATTTTAGTAAACCCTAGTTGGTTTCAGAGGGAACTGGGGGTTCTGTCATCCCCATTTCAAGTTTCTGATGAAAGAGTAAACATGATGCAACACTCTAATGCATGACTAGCTAGGGTGTGACAGAGGCCCACTTTGATTTGTGGGGAAAATACTTCTGCCTCGTCCCTCGCACTCGTGGAGGGTCTATTTTTGAAGTAGGCGGAGCAGAGGTGTGGCGTATAGCCGGGACTGGGTACCTGATTGGGACCCCACGGAAAAATCATGAGGAATGGGTGTCGGAATGGTTCTATATCGAAGACATCCCCATTTCCGACCCTGTCTAGAGGGGGTGCCCGAATAGTCAATTGCTCCGCTAAAGAAGCGGTTCAATTGGCGACCTAAGAGTCCTTCGCAAGCAGATAGTGCGGAGGTGCACCTTCTGGCCACCAAAATTCGACTGTTGGCCCACAACAAACTGACCATGATTGACGTAATGGTCGTTGCCATAGCTTGGTGCGTACGGCCCCTTCAGTAGAGGCCGCATCCTCTATGGTGTTTCAACGGGACAAGCGACACAACCCGTTACAAGCGACAAGGGCCAGACAATCAAGCGTCTACGACCAAAATACTAGCGAAACTCTTCAAAGGAGAGGGGAAGATTTCACTTGGTTAGGTATCCGGGAGGGGTGCTCCAGCTATAATCCGGCAGAATGAATGAGTTTAGTCCATTGCTTTTAGTTCAGAGATTGTGCCCGAACATTTACCGGGCGTATTTCCTCTTAAACAAAGTTGGAGACGTTAGGTCTAGTCCGTCCGCTGCCCCCCTCAACCGGACAATCATTCTCGTGATGATGACCTAGGGTATCATGACAATCCCAAGATGTCAATCGATTCTGAAGATGAGGTCTTTTATTAGGAAAGCCTTCACGACACCAAGGTTGCCTTGATGGCCGACCACCCTGGGGCCCTTCCTTCCTCCACAGTAAGTGAACAGAAGACCTTTTCCCAAACAGGGCGCTTGCCTCGCACCGCCCCAAGTGTGCTGACTTCTACTCCCAAGGGTGAACGACTGCGGAAACAACGTAGGATATGTGGGCCTCGACCCATAATGAGGATTCCAAGCAGAAAGCCATCGCTGGAGCGGGAATGACCGCTCCCCTCGCTCAGAGGTGATGTGTTGAGAACCCTCAAGAGAGTTTCTCTTAATAGCTTCTTTTGATGTTCGCTTAGTTTTGCAGAAGAAGAGTACTACCGCAACAGTCCGAGGATACCCTGGTTGTGCCGCCGCGCAGTTCCAATCATGGGCCTTCGGCGCAGCATGGGGATCATGCTGGACATGCAGCTGCCAGCGCGTCACCGGAGGATCTTGATGAGGTTTCGATTACCAATTCCGAAGTTGAGAGTGTGATGAATCACCACCGCTGGAGAGAATCCTTGCGGCACACCGCCTTTACCCACCAGGAATTTAGTGCATTTAATTCGGTGGATGCATACCTCGCAGTGGCCTGAATGGGGCTTGAAGGGATTATCAGTCTTTTGTCCTCCAATGTGCAGGTGCAAGATAAATGTTTTAAGAATAGATCATAAATCCTAACCTAGTAGCCCCCGAACCTTAATTTGGGCGGGACGGCCGAGTTAAGGATCTGTAACCATATGTTGTTTTCAGTTTGTAGGATGTGAGGGAAGAGAATAACAAGTTATCTGAAGACCTCGAGCTGAGTCGAACACAGTTGGACAATACTAAAGCCAAACTAGAAACGTCTAAGAAAGCCACCAGTGAAACCCATGGTAAGCGGGGAAGCTTTAGAATGCTTGAAAACTATGTGGCGCTTCATAACACCATATTGTCCCGGTAGCCACTGAATCCATGGGCCAGTTGCGGAAAGACCTGGAGGTGGCTAGGGAATCCCAACAGCGCGTAGAATCACAACATGAGGCTGGCAAATGAGTACTGGCACGAAGTCGTG
This sequence comes from Triticum aestivum, assembly GCF_018294505.1. Lineage (NCBI taxonomy): Eukaryota > Viridiplantae > Streptophyta > Magnoliopsida > Poales > Poaceae > Triticum > Triticum aestivum. The sequence continues at coordinate 379,744,183 of NC_057810.1, read as the reverse complement.
AAGATAACAATAAGCTCAAGGCAGAAAAATAGCAGAAAGCCGAGGAAAAAGAGAGTTTAAAATCTCAGTTGGCGCAAGTCTTGGAGGAGAACCAGAATCTACAAGGTGTCATATTTGGTAAGTGACGAATTCAATCTTACCTGTATGTGGATGATCACAATATTTTGACAAAAATATGCCATGCTTTTGTGCTAGGTCTCCCGATGGGACGGTCGGAATAGGAGGTCGGTTCTTTTAGCGGGAAACTTTTGAAGGAACTGACAAAAATGCACCAGAGAGCCCGGAAGGCCATGAAGAGTATGGTTAAGGAATTATGGCCGCTATAAGTGCCACCAAAAAGCATGGCTGAGCTGGGTAGCCGCGTTGAAGGAGTGAGGCGACGCTTTGAATTGTGGAAGAAGTTCACCTGCCGGGAAGGAGCGCAAGAGTCCTAGGCAATGGTGAAGACACGGTTTACCAAACTCGAACCTGAATATATGGCTTGAGTTGGACCCATGGGGCTGGATGGGAAGGAAATACCCCTTAGCTTAGTATGACCAGGTAATGCATGTTGCTCGGTTCTCTCAACAAGATTGTGCTTTCGACAGTTTGATAGATAATATCAACAAAGAGTAGGGCGCGTGATTCTATGTATCCATGTACCTTACATCATGCTGTCTCAATCCGCAGTAAAAACGTTGTCGTAACCGGCCATCGGCTTCCGCCTCCTCGACCAGTGATCGGGGAGTGTTTTGTACTGTGTGCCCTGAATAACATGGAAGCACTTCCGGTAACTAGGCAATCCAGCCATTTGGTGCGAACATACAAAACGTGTGGAGAGAGCTATGTTATATTACTGTTTAACGTAAGAAACGTCTTCCGAAGAAAATAGTTCCTCAAAGGGTTCCTTTCTTCAGGTGTAGTACGTTGACCATTAACCGTAAGTCCGGATGCCAATGATATACGGATGTTGGTGGTTTTTAGGAACCAAGAACAGTGGGTTGGCGGCGAGCACCTAGTTATTTTCACTTCCCTTGCGGCTGACCCATTATTTCCTGTAAGAATGCTAGGTTTCGGCTTCACCCGTCTGAGGTACATATCCAGATTACTCATGCTAACAATCACAGAGGTGCTCCCTTTACTCCCTAGCCGAACAATAGGAAATGTGTGGGTAAACACAGGAGCTAGGCAATCTGCTTGGCAAAGGATTTAAGTCAAATAGTTTCATATAATGGCTTGAAAGATATGGGAAGGATATGAGTTCAAACAAGATAAACAGGTTGTGAGATGAACATTTTAATTGGCTTCTTTAAAAGGAGCCCTCAAGTAAAGCTGGGCAGTACATCCGAAGATGTGTACAATGGCTACTTGCCGTGTGATGGTTTATCCGGATTCTAGATCTGGATGTTAAAGCTCCGAGAGTAATAAAGAAAGAGAAAAAAAGCAAAGAAAAGCGGAGAGTGGTGATGACGACGCCGAACTAGGCATAGAAACACCGAAGCCGAGCTGTGTTCCACGTGTTGGGCTCAGGGCAGTTATCTGATGGGCTGCGAAGGTAGTATGACCCCCTATGAGTAATTCCTCTATAATGAAGGGCCCTCCCATTTGGGTGAAAGCTTATGCTTCTGCTTCTCAGAAAGTCAGAGGACGAGCTCTCCCACATTGTATGCCTTTGCCCAAACCTCCTGATTCTGGTAGCGTCGTGCTTGCTGTTGATAAAACATGGAGCGTGCCCAAGCAATGTCGCGCTCTCCTTCCAGGGCATCCAAGTCGTCCTCCCGATCCAGCTCGGCCTCCTTCTCTTTGTATATACGTACTCTAGATGCGTCATGGTTTAGATCTCCTGGGAGGACTACTTCGGCACCATACACCATAAAGAACGGAGTGTATCATGTCGACCGATTAGGAGTGGTGCGCAGCCCCCATAGCATGGAGTAAAGCTCCTCCACCCAGTGGCAATATGATTTTTCAGGTGAGTGGATTAAGTGAGGTATTATGCCACTCATAATGAGTCCATTTGCTCGCTCTACCTGCCCATAGGTTGCTTGTGATACACCCAGGTGCAATCGAGCTTAATGCCCATCTTAGCACACCAATCTTTAACCTCTTGGGCGGTAAAGTTAGACCCATTATCAGTGATTATACTGTGGGGAACACCATAACAGTGTACAACACTAGATATGAAGTCAACAACTCGTCCGGGTTCTAAGTTTTGCTTAGATCCACCTTGTGAACTTATCGACCATAACTAGTAAATACTTCTTTTATTGGTCCCCCCTTTAAGTGGTCCGACCATGTCAAGCCCCCAGACTACGAACGGCCAGGTTATCGGTATCATTCGAAGAGCTGTGGGGGGGGCATATGGCTTTGATTTGCAAATAGCTGGCACCCAACGCAATTTGGACTAGTGTGTGTGCGTCCGCGCGGGCTGTGGGCCAGAAAAACCCTACTGAAGTCCTTACTAACAAAGGCATGAGCTGCCCCGTGGTGGCCGCCCATGCCGGCATGTATCTCAATGAGAAGCTGCTGCCCCACCTCTTCAGAGATGCACCTCTTCAGGACCCCCGTAGTGCTCTTTTTATAGAGCTCGCCCTCATGGACCTTGTACGCTTTAGAGTGCCGGAAGTTGTTTTTGCAGGAGGTAGGCAAGAAGGCTCGGTCCGTGGGGCAATTATGGCCATGATCTCATAGGCCGAGGGTGTTTGTCGGATTACGGGTTCCGCAAACCCTTGAAAGGTTCAAACTCTAGGGTGCGTGCAGAGATCTCAACCTACCCAGCCTACCTACTCGCAATTATCCTTCAAAAATATTAAAATGAGAGAAAAATAGAGAAGGGACAATGCTACTATCTCTTTTTCCACATGTGTGCTTCAAAAATAGCACCATGATCTTCATGTTAGAGAGTCTCATATGTTGTCACTTTCATATACTTGTGGGAATTTTTCATTATAGAACTTGGCTTTTATATTCCAATGATGGGCTTCCACAAAGTGCCCTAGGTCTTCGTGAGCAAGGAAGTTGGATGCACCCCACTTAGTTTCATTTGTTGAGCTTTCATATATTTATAGCTCTAGTGCACCCGTTACATGGAAATCCCTACTCACTCACATTGATATCTATTGATGGGCATCTCCATAGCCCATTGATACTCCTAGTTGATGTGAGACTATCTTCTCCTTTTTGTCTTCTCCAATACCACCATTCTATTCCACATATAATGCTATGTCCATGGCTCACGCTCATGTATTGCGTGAAAGTTGAAAAAGTTTGAGATTATTAAAGTATGAAACAATTGCTTGGCTTGTCATCGGGGTTGTGCATGATTAAATACTTTGTGTGATGAAGATAGAGCAACAGCCAGACTATATGATTTTGTAGGGATAACTTTCTTTAGCCATGTTATTTTGAGAAGACATGATTACTTTGATTAGTATGCTTGAACTATTACTATTTCTTATGTCGATATGAACTTTTATTTTGTATTCATTTGGGTCTGAACATTCTTGCCACAATAAAGAAAACTACATTATGAATTATGCTAGGTAGCATTCCACATTAAAAATTCCTTTTTTATCATTTACCTACTCGAGGACGAGCAAGAATTAAGCTTGGGGATGCTTGATATGTCTCCAACGTATCTATAATTTTTGATTGTTCCATGCTATTATATTACCCCTTTTGGATGTTTATGGGCTTTATTTTACACATTTATATCATTTTTGGGACTAACCTACTAACCGGAGGCCCAGCCCATATTGTTGTTTTTTTGCCTATTTCAGTATTTCGAAGAAAAGGAATATCAAACGGAGTCCAAACAGAATAAAACATTCGGGAGCGTGATTTTTGGAACGAACGTGATCCGGAGAGCTTGGAGTGCAAGTCAAGAAGCTGAGGAAGCCACAAGATAGGAGGCCACGCCCCCCCTGTAGGGCGCTCCCCTGTCTCGTTGGCCCCACGGGCGGCCACTGACGTACTTCTTCCTCCTATATATACCTATGTACCCCGAAAACATCCAGGAGAACCACGAAACACAATTTCCACCGCCGAAACCTTCTGTATCCGCGAGATCCCATCTTGGAGCCTTTGCCGGCACTCTGCCAGAGGGGGAATCAACCATGGAGGGCCTCTACATCAACATCCTTGCCCCTCCGATGGGTTGTGAGTAGTTTACCACAGACCTACGGGTCCATAGTTATTAGCTAGATGGCTTCTTCTCTCTTTTTGGATCTCAATACAATGTTCTCCCCCTCTCTTGTGGAGATCTATTCGATGTAAACTCTCTTTGCGGTGTGTTTGTCGAGATCCAATGAATTGTGGGTTTATGATCAAGTTTATCTATGAATAATATTTGAGTCTTCTCTGAATCCTTTTATGTATGATTGAGTTATCTTTGCAAGTCTATTCGAATTATGAATTTGGTTTGGCCTACTAGATTGGTCTTTCTTGCCATTGGAGAAGTGCTTAGCTTTGGGTTAAATCTTGCGGTGTCCTTACCTAGTGACAGAAAGGGTTGCAAGGCACATATTGTACTGTTGCCATCGAGGATAACAAGATGGGGTTTATATCATATTGCATGAGTTTATCCCTCTACATCATGTCATCTTGCTTAATGCGTTACTCTGTTCTTGTGAACTTAATACTCTAGATGCATGCTGGATAGCGGTCGATGTGTGGAGTAATAGTAGTAGATGCAGGCAGGAGTCGGTCTACTTGTTATGGACGTGATGCCTATATACATGATCATGCCTAGATAATCTCATAACTATGCGCTTTTCAATCAATTGCTCGACAATAATTTGTTCACCCACCGTAATACTTATGCTATCTTGAGAGAAGCCTCTAGTGAAAACTATGGCCCCCAGATCTATCTCTTATCATATTTGCTTTCAATCTACTTTTATTTGCATCTTTACTTTTTGCCTCTATATTATAAAATACCAAAAATATATTTATCTTATCATACTATCTTTATTAGATCTCACTTCCACAAGTGGCCGTGAAGGGATTGACAACCCCTTTATTGCGTTGGTTGCGAGTTCTCAGTTTGTTTGTGTAGGTGCGTGGGACTTTTGAGGAGCCTCCTACTGGATTGATACCTTGGTTCTCAAAACTGAGGGAAATACTTACGCTACAGTTGCTGCATCACCCTCTCCTCTTAGAGGAAAACCAACGCAAGCTCAAGACGTAGCAATGCGCCAGGTGTCTTCCATTTATTCATCGTTGTGGCCATGTCATTTGCTTGTGTGTTGCATTTTGCCATGTAATCATCTGCATTTCTTCTGCATGTTTTCTAAAACTTGCATCCGTTCGGGTTCCCTCGGTTCTCTCCATTGTCCGTTCTGAGCACAAACACACTCGCACACGCCCGTTGCACCTTTAAGATCTTGTTTTGTGAGCCGCCAAAAAACGTTCTCGGAATGGGCCGAGATTTACCGAGTGGCCTTGGTATATCACCGGTAGACCGCCCGTCAAATTTCGTTCCATTTGGAGGTCGTCTGGTGCCCCAACGGTTAACCGAGTTAACCGAAACCACCTTTCTCCTTGCAGCCCAGCACCTCTTCACGCAGCCCACCTGGCCCATCTAACTCCCCTCCATTCTCTCCGCCGTTCGATCACGATCATGTGGGCGAAAACCGCTCCTCATTTCGGCACTCCTAGCTCCATCTACCTATAAATATGTGCATCTCTCCCAAAATGCCACAGTCAAAACCCTAGCCCCACTCCTATCGTCCGCCGGACGTGTCCGCGCCGCCGCCCGCAGCCACTCCGGTGCCACCACCTGTCCTCCGCCGCCGCCCACCTCCGCCGACCAGCGAGGCCCGCGCCAGGCCCGAATCGCCGCCACACACCACCACGGGAGCCCCGCGCCCCGCGACCGAGATCCGCCGCCCGCTGCCCTCGTCTGCTGCCCGCTGCTTCGGAGCATCCATGCCTCGCCGCCGATCCTGCCGGGCGCCGCCTTCGCCGTCGCCCGCGCCAGATCAGGTCATGCTGGACCTAATACGGAGACCCCCTACCTCCCCGGCGTCCTCCCCGGCCTCCCGCGAGCTTCGACGACTCCCCCTGCTACTCTGGTCACCATCTCCTTCCTCCCCGGCGAGCTACTCCGGCAATCCTCATAATCCGCGCCCGGAACCCTAGATCCGAGGGTATAAAATTTTACGATCCCGAAATCTGTAACTTCATGTGCACTTGTTCATCATGCCATATCTCGGCGACTGTAGCTCTGTTTTGCATGCATAATATATCAAAATGTTCATTGTGAGATGCTCTTCATTTCATTCCATTGTGGTATGCTTCTTTGAGTCCATCTTGATTCCCTAATCATCGTTACAAGAGTGCTCTATGATGTTTACTGCTGGAATCTGCTGATTGTTAACATAATTTGTGCATCTCGTGACTGCCACAACTTTGTCCCTGCTGATGTTATGATGATGATCTTGATTTGCACATGTTCTACTCTTCATTCTCTACACGTTGGTGTGCTTTTCATTCATGTTAGGGTGCATCTTCATATCTTAAACCCTGTTGCAAAAGTGCAATTTGTTGTTAACTGTTGTAAACTGTTATAACTTGCTGATTTGTCAATTTTGTTGCGTTTTGTGTGTGCATCTTATGAGCATGATGTCTCCATGTTTTGGGAGAATATTTATGTCATCTTTACAGGGGTGAAAACCATGTATTTGTATATGCCCTGTAGTGAGTGCTTCAAGCTTGTGAAGTGGGCCACTTGCTGTTAATGTTCTGTCAATGTTGATACTGCTATATCATGTTGACATGTTTGTTTGATGCTACCAATTGATCCATGCATTGCTTCAGGATCACTTCTTGATCACTTCTACCTTGTCGACCATTGCATTGCTTCTCTTCTCGCTCTTATTTGCGTATGTTAGCCACCATATATGCTCAGTCGCTGCTGCAACCTCACCACTTATCCTTTCCTCACCCATTAAGCTTGGCTAGTCTTGATACCCATGGTAATGGGATTGCTGAGTCCTCGTGGCTCACATATTACTACAACAACAATTGCAGGTACAGGTAATGAGATGATCATGATGCGATGCTTGCTTGTCTTGACGTCTTCTACTTCGTCGTTCAGGGGATAGGTTCCAGGTCGGCAGCCTGGGCTAGCAGGGTGGATGTCATTAAGTTTCTGTTTGTGTTTCATCCGCAGTTGGATGATGCTCTGATGTATGATGTTGTTGTATTCGTGTGGCATTGTATGCCTCTTGTATGTATCCCCAACTATTATGTAATGGTACGATGTAATGATATCCACCTTGCAAAAGCGTCTCCAATATGCGCTTCTATCCTTGGTGGGACCTTTGAGTTCCTTTAGGATAGGGTCGCACATTGGGCATGGCAAGTTGGTATCAGAGCCTCGACCAACCATAGGAGCCCCCCTTGATTGATCGTAGTTGGCCGTTGTCGAGTCTAGAAGAAAACTATTTCTGAGTCTAGTTATATCAGAGAGTAGGAATTCTTCTTACTCCTTTGCCCCTTCGTCACTCTGGTGAGGAATCTTGACATAGGTGTTTTGAATTACTCCTCTTCCCCTTCAAATTTTTCTTTAGGATCATGCGGTTAGTTTTTCGTTTGTTGGTTCTCACTCTTTTGATCCGGTGCATTTTCTCGTCAAGTCGATTCGACCCTCTTTGTTTTTGCAAGTTCAATCCTTAGTTGTTTTCTTTTTCCCACCCGCCCACCCATTTTCTTTTCGGAGCCGGAGTCAGTAATTGAGTATCCATCCTACTCGTGCGAAGTCTTTGCATTCTCTCCTCAATTATTTCAAACGGTGTTTTCTCTTCAAGTTATTCATCGATTTCTCGTTCCAAGTTGCCTTTGTTTATCCTGCCCTCCCACCCCTTTTTCTTCCCGGAGCTTTAGTCTCTTTCGAGCATCAGTTTCATTCATGTGGAGCCTCTTCAGTCCTCCCTCAATTATTTCAACCGACGAATTCTCATTTTGTTCGCCATTCTTCATCTCTTTTTCTTCTCCGGTGGATTCAATTCAATATTTTTCCGGGTTGGTCATATTCTTTTTCCTTGGATCAAATATTTTCCCAGCTCGTTCGCCTCTCGCCAGTTTATTCTTTTGAAGTGCTCAAGACATCTCAGGAGATTCGTCTGTGTTTGAATTAATTCGAGGTTGTCACCTCATTCAAATATTTCAATTGTTCCGGTGCATCATCTATCTCTTCAACAATCATTTTCAACGGTGTTTTCTTTTAGTGGGCCCTAACCCACAGGTATTTTCCCAGGATCTTACCTGACTCTTCTAATTATTCCGGAGCTATTCCAAATTCTTTTTAGAGTTTGACATACGAATGAATTTCATCAGTTAGATGCCATCTCCAAGATTGCTTTCAAATTCATTTCATCTTTGGTTCAACTTTTCTTCTTTCCATTCTTCCTGAGTGTCTCAACAATTTTGGTGGTGTTCCTCGTCGTCATTTCAAGATAGAAGAAGAGTTTTCATCTAAATCTTGCCCGTTCTCTCGAAGACTCGCGGTTCTAGTTTCAGGCTACCCTCTCGAATTATTCCATTTGTTAGATATTGTTTTCTTACCCATTCGGAGTATGTCAGGAGTTGTTTTCTGTTTCTTTTCACCGAAGGCCATCATTCCAGAAGAATTCTTCGTCCCCACATTCCAGCTATCATTCTCTATTTATCCCGACGCATCTGTCATGTACTCTTTAATCAGCTTGTTATCTCTTTGTTCTTTTGCATCTAAATCCCCTCAAGCATATTTGTTCTTGTAATTCTCCCCGGTGATTCATTCTCTTTCATCAGTCATTTTCAAATTCTTATGGTGGTTCATTGAAGACCTTCCTCAAGGTTACGCCATATACTCCTCGATCCTTTTTCAAGGGGAATAAGTTGCATGCAAAATTCGGTTGTCATCAATTAAATTTGATGAAGGTTAAGCATACAATAAATCTTATTCTTATTTCCTCGAAGTGATTAATCCCTTCTTTCGGAATTTGGTCTTGATGAATAAATTCTAGTTTGAAGTGTTTTCATCTTTTCTTTTCCGGAGTTCAAATTTCCTCGGCCATCTCGTCGGAACCTCCATCTAAATCACCGCAAGGCTCTAATCTTATTCTTTCATCCTTCATTCTATCTCATCAACCTTTTTGTCACCGGAGTTCTTCATGGTGGTTCTTCATGATTTAACTCATTCTTCAAGAGTTCATTAAGATTTTGTTGGAGGAGTTTAAGTATCTTTTCTTCTCACGCCGCGAAGTACAAATAATTCTCTGTTTTCTTCTGAAGTGGAGTTTTGCATTTGTTACTTCTTCTATGATACTCTAGTATTTGGTTGTGGTAGAGTTTCACCTCAAGTTTTGAGATGTTTTTCCATAGGTCCACAACAAGCTTATTCTTTCGTTGTTGATTTTCTCAACAACTACGTTCAATCCTTCCTTCTAAGTTCTTTTCATTCCACTATTTCAAGTCTTCCGGAGGCATTGCATTTTTCATCTCGTCAAGTGTCATCCCATTGGCTGAAGTTCAGGTCTCCATTCCTTCCATTTTCAGTCGGAAGGCTGCCCAAATTCTTATGTTCTTTTTCCTTTCCTATCTTATTCTAACCGGAGTGGAGTCTATCTTGTTTCTTGAGCTTTTCATTCTCGTCATATCTGCCGTTCCTCTTTTCTACCCGAGTGCTCTTGAGTTGGTTCATCTTTTCTCTTGCATTCTTACTTCACCTCTTCCTCTTTCTCTTCCATCTTGTTCCTAAGATCTCGGGACGAGATCTCTTATTAGTGGAGGAGAGTTGTAACGCCCCTTGACCGATGCACCAGGTGTCTTCCAGTTATTCGTCGTTCTGGCCATGTCATTTGCTTGCGTGTCGCATTTTGCCATGTCAGCATCTGCATTTCTTCTGCATGTTTTTCAAAACTAGCATCCGTTCGGGTTCCCTCGGTTCTCTCCATTGTCCGTTCTGAACACAGACACACTCGCACGCCCCCGTTGCACCTCTAAGACCTCGTTTTGTGAGCCGCCAAAAAAAATTCTCGGAATGGGCCGAGATTTGCCGAGTGGCCTTGGTATATCACCGGTAGACCGTCTGTCAAATTTCGTTCCATTTGGAGGTCGTCTGATGCCACAACGGTTAACCGATTTAACCGAAACCCCCCTTATCCCTGCAGCCCAACAACTCTTCACACAGCCCACCTAGCCCATCTAACTCCCATCCATGCTCTTCGCCATTCTATCACGATCGTGTGGGTGAAAACCGCTCCTCATTTGGACACTCTTAGCTCCCTCTACCTATAAATATGTGCATCTCTCCCAAAATCCCGCAGTCCAAACCCTAGCCCCGATCAACTCGTCCGCCGGACGTGTCCGCGCCCGCGCCGCCGCCCACAGTCACTCTTGTGCCGCCACCTGTCCGCCGCCACCACCCACCTCCGCCGGCCCATGAGGCCCACGCCAGGCCCGCGAGGCCCGAATCGCCGCCGCCGCCGACCGCGGGAGCCCCGTGCCCCGTGGCCGAGATCCGTCGCCTGCTACCCTCATCCGCCGCCTGCCGCGCCGGAGCGCCCGTGCCTCACCGCTGACCCCGCTGGGCACCGTCTTCGCCATCGCCCGCGCCAGATCCGGTCGCGCCGGATCGGATTTGGAGCCCCCGACCTCGCCGGTGTCCACCCCGGCCTCCCGCGAGCTCCGGCGACTCCCCCTGCTACTCCGGTCACCGTCTCCTTCCTCTCCGACGAGCTACTCTAGCGATCCTCGTAATCCGCGCCCAGAACCCTAGATCCCAGGGTATAAAATTTCCCCGTCCCAAAATCTATAACTTCATGTGCACTTGTTCATCATGGCATATCTCCATGACTGTACTTCCGTTTTGCGTGCACAATATATCAGTGAGATGCTCTTCATTTCATTGCATTGTGGAATGCTTGTTTGAGTCCATCATGATGCCCTAATCATCATTGCAAGAGTGCTATATGATGTTTACTGTTGGAATCTGCTGATTGTTAACATAATTTGTGCATCTCGTGACTGCCACAACTTTGTCCCTGCTGATGCTATGATGATGATCTTGATATGCAAAAGTTCTGATATTCATGATCTACATGTTGGTGTGATTTGCATTCATATTAGGGTGCATCTTGATATCTTAAACCCTATTAAAAAAGTGCATGTGGTTGTTAACTGCTGAAAACTGCTGTAACTTGCTGATTTGTCATTTTTGTTTCATTTTGTGTGTGCATCTTATGAGCATGATGTCTACATGTTTTGGGAGCATATTTATGTCATCTTTACAGGGGTGAAAACCATGTATTTTTATATGTCCTATAGTGAGTTCTTCAAGCTTGTGAAGCGGGCCACTTGCTGTTAATGTTCTGTCAATGCTGAAACTGCTATATCATGTTGCCATGTTTGCTTGATGCTACCAATTAATCCATGCATAATCTGGAGATGCTTAGTTGAGATGTTTTGTTGTATATGCTATGCTATATCATGCCATGCTTCTTGATGCCCTATATATGTCCTGTAGCATATGTTTTCATTGCCATGAACATGCTTATATAATGTTCATGATTCCTGTTAACTTCATGATGCCTTCTTGTGAGCTTGTTATTGAGTGATCCATGCATCTTCTGGAGATGCTCCAATTAGATGTTTTGAATTATGCTATGAGTACTTTATTTAACTACCATGTTTGCTAATTTTGGATGTCACATGCCTCTGTTACGTGCTTGCAAACATGCTATAATAATGTTGCTGATTTACACTTGCTGAAACTGTTTTAAAATTCAATCTTGCCATGTTGGTTCCTACTAATCCATGAGCCTTTTATATATGATTCCATGATGTTATTTGCTCTTTGTTATGTTTATTTTGATGCCATGCCCTTGTTTTCTATGTTTACTTGCTGTAGCTTGTCTCTTTCTTGCTCTCAAGTTGCCATCATATTAACTCTGCTCATGCATATGCTGCTGTGTTATAAAGTTGCATTTTGCATTGATCATATTGGTTTAATCTTTAAGCCTATGAACTTGAACCTTAATGATAATTGAATTATGTTATCGTTACATGAAGTGAATGTCAATTTTATGCTCATATGTTTCCTGTAGCATGTTGTTTTGATGATTGCAAAGTGCCTACTTGCTGTTTTGGGCAGATTGTTGGTATGTCTTGTTTGCAGTGTATGTGTTGCACCGTTGCTCAGTTTTGAGCATGCTCTATATGAAACTTGCTTAGAATTGCATGTAGTTTCATCTTATCATGTTGAATCCATGTTTTGAGAGTGTTTGCTTTATGTTTGAATGCATTTTGCATCAATGCCATGCTTAACTTCTTTTGCTCATATCTTCTAGGCCGTAACTCCGAACTAAATGAACTTTATATGTAACTTGACTAGAATTTCATGTAGATCATCTTGGTGCATTTTAACTTTCTGTTTAAAAACTTGAACATAAGGTTTATTCAGATCTGGACCAATTTCAAAATTTGCATCCGAGGACTTACTGGATTTGTTATATTTTTTTCCGGCCTCATTTAAACTTGCTTGGATGGGTTGCTCTTGTATGCATCATCTCTTGAAATGAGTAGCATCATATAGCCTTGTCATGCATCTTGCTTGGTTGTGCATCATGTCATGTTTATGTGTTGTGTGTTTACCAAGTGGTTTGCTTCTTTCCGGTTGTGCTTCTTCTCGATAGTTCCTGTTTCGTTGCGATCGTGAGGATTGGTTCATCTACGCTTGGTTCATCTTAATCTGTTCATCTTCTTCATGGACTCATTCTTCTTCCTAGCGGGATTTCAGGCAAGATGACCGCTACCCTGGATCTCACTACTATCATTGCTATGCTAGTTGCTTCGTTCTATCGCTATGCTGCGCTACCTATCACTTGTTTATCAAGCCTCCCAAATTGCCATGTCGTCCTCTAAAATTTTTCACCCTTCCTAGCAAACCGTTGCTTGGCTATGTTACCGCTTTGCTCAGCCCCTCTTATAGCATTGTTAGTTGCAGGCAAAGTTGAAGATTGCTCCATGATGGACATGATTATGTTGGGATATCACAATATCTCTTATTTAATTAATGCATCTATATACTTGGTAAAGGGTGGAAGGCTTGGCCTTATGCCTTGTGTTTTGTTCCACTCTTGCCACCTTAGTTTCCGTCATACCGGTGTTATGTTCCTTGATTTTGCGTTCCTTACGCAGCCAGGTGTATGGGAACCCCTTGACAGTTCGCTTTGAATAAAACTCCTCCAGCAAGATCCAACATTGATTTTTTCCATTTGCCTAACAACCTATAAGTTTCCCTTGGGGTTGCAAACCCGAGGGTCATCTTTATTTTAAACCCCCCGGGCTAGTGCTCCTCTGAGTGTTGGTCCAAACTAGAGCCGTTTGAAGCGCCCCCTCAGGGAAACTTGAGGTCTTGTTTTAGTTGTACGAATTGCTCATCCGTTGTGCCCTGAGAAAGAGATATGTGCAGCTCCTGTCGGGATTTGTCTGCATAGTCGGGTGTTCTTACTGGTCTTGTTTTACCATTGTCGAAATGTCTTGTAACCGGGATTCCGAGACTGATCGGGTCTTCCCGGGAGAAGGAATATCCTTTGTTGGTCGTGAGAGCTTATAATGGGCTAAGTTGGGACACCCCTGCAGGGTATAAACTTTCGAAAGTCGTGCCCGCGGTTATGTGGTAGATGGGAATTTGTTAATGTCCGATTGTAGAGAACTTGACACCAGATTCGAATTAAAATGCGTCAACCGTGTGTGTAGCCATGATGGTCTATTTTCGGCAGAGTCCTAGAGGTGAACATGGTTTGTGTTATGTATGAACGTAAGTAGTTTCAGGATCACTTCTAGCTTCTCGACCGTTGCATTGCTTCTCTTCTCGCTCTTATTTGCGTATGTTAGCCACCATATATGCTTAGTCGCTGCTGCAACCTCACCACTTATCCTTTCCTTACCCATTAAGCTTTTCTAGTCTTGATACCCATGGTAATGGGATTGCTGAGTCCTCGTGGCTCACAGATTACTACAACAACAGTTGCAGGTACAGGTAAAGCGATGATAATGACGTGAGAGCGATGCTTTCTTGTCTTGAGTTTTTCTGCTTCATCGTTCAGGGGATAAGTTCCAGGTCGGCAGCCTAGGCTAGCAGGATGGATGTCGTTGAGTTACTATTTGTGTTTCATCCATAGTCGGATGATGCTCTGATGTATGATGTTGTTGTGTTCGTGTGGCATTGTATGCCTCTTGTATGTATCCCCAACTATTATGTAATGGTACGATGTAATGATATCCAGCTTGCAAAAGCGTCTCCAATATGCGCTTCTATCCTCGGTGGGACCTTCGAGTTCCTTTAGGATAGGGTCGCATATTGGGCGTGACATTAAACTCCTGATGGGCGAATCCAATCCCGCCGACCTTCCTGGAGACAACTGCCTCCTCTATCAGTGCTCGAACAAGACGGCCTTCATGGGGCAGATGCCCCTATTCAATGAGTGAGGGTTGCTCGCGGAAGGCCTCGAAGGGCCTCGCGAGAACCCCGTCTTTGTGGCTCCCCTGTTACTTGATCATGCCGTGTGCACCCCAAGTGTGGAAGCAGGGGGGCGCCCGTCGCTTGCAGCTGTTGAGGGTTCCTCTAGAGACCTGGTGCCAATGGGGGCCCGGGAGATCAGGACTGCCGAGACCCAGAAGGGGGCTGCCGCGGGGTCAGTGCAACCCTATGCTCTGGAGGCGGGGGCTACTGAAGCTTGCGGTGATGGCTTCGAGGTGGTTGCCGATGGCGAAGCGCCCACCGATGGCTCCGGAGCCGTTGGCTAGAAGATCCCGCCACACGCTCCTGCTCCTGGGGGCTCCGCCCCGGGCGCTCCGCCGAATGCTCCTCCTCCCGAGGGTCGCCCGCTGGGGTCCGGTCGGCCCCGCCCGAGTCTTGAATCGCTCCTGAGGAGGAAGGGATCTCCGTGCCGTAACGATGGCACTCATTGGCTGCTGAAGCTGAGGAGATATGTGGCTCCAGACGAGTAAGTACCTTCGCTCTTGATTCCTTTTGTGACGCATTCTCTCCTGACCAGGTCCTTGCAGGGTTTCGGTGACGACGAAACCTCGGCAGGCTAGCGCCTCCAAGGATCCTGGCTTTGCCCCAGCACACAGCCCCCGGTGCCCGGGACCTGCGCGGGGCGCGAGGCCGCCTCCGGGCGCCGAGGAGTCGCAAGGGAGCCCTGGGCCGAGCTTCCTGTTTCCCTTCTTCATGGCCCAGCCTCTAGGACGGGTGACGCAATGACAATCCTTCCTCTGGTCATTGCTAGCAGTCGGGCACCTTTTGGGCGGCCTTCGTCTTCAGGTTGCGGGGTTACACCGGCCAGCCCTCGGTCGGGGGCAGGCGAGACGCCCAGTCCCCCCTCGGCAGTCTCTGGGTCCGAAGAAGGCCTTGGTGATGCATTGGCGCTTGCACATGGGCGCAATGCCGTTCGCTTCGAGCTCTTCGGCGAGGCGATGCATGCGATGATCCAACTTGGCGGGGAGCTTGCCAATGTCAACACCTGGCTCGAGGCGGAAGGTCGCCACCTCGTGCATGAGTGGCAGCAGCTGAAGGTTGCCATCAACCTCGGGAAACTTCAGCGCGATCAGGCCGATGCGCTTGTGGCGGCCTCACTTGCGACCTCCCGCGAGGCTTGAGCTAGCGCCATGGAGGAGGCCGAAGCCGCCAACCGCCGCCGCTAGGCCGTTGAGGAGCGGGAGCGGGAGCTTCTATCTTCAAATGTTGCCCTTGAGCGAGAAGTTGAGGAGCAGCGCGCCCTCCTGGCCACCTCACCAGACGAAGCGGCCTTTGCCGAGGCAGAGCCCTTGAGGCGCCACAATGACTTGGCGTTGGAGGCCGTGGAGCACACCGTGGTGTTGGATAAGTTAGAGGTGAGGGAGCGCCAGGCTGCTGTGGCTGAGGATGCCGTCATCGCCCAAGAAGCCCAGGTCCAACTGGAGGTGGAGGAGTGGGTGGCAAAGGCGCGTGCCTATTTAGCTGAGGGGCACCGCCTGGATCTAGAGCTCCTGAAGGACGAACTTGAAGGTAGGACCTCCTCCCTGAAGGCAAAGCTGCAATCTGCAGAACATCGTGAGAGCGCCGCCCAAGGAGCTCTGACTTCTTCCGAATCTGCTTTGAATTTTGTCCGCGCCGAGATATCCTCTCTCCGGAAGCAATTCAAGGACACCACCTCCCTCCTGAAGAAGGCTTTAAATGAAAAGAGCCGCCGCCTGACACTAGAACGCGAGCACGACTCCATGCTCCAAGGTCTGCGCGTCAGAGCTAACCATGCCCTAGGTGCCATATGTGACGAGAGCGCTTCTCACCCGCATGAGAGTGAGTATGCCAACCATCTGAACTTCTTCATTGATGTTGTGACCCACCTGGAGGATAAGGGCACGAAGGCTCGCCAACTTTTTGAGGAGAGGAGCCGGGGCCTCCTCGGGCGTGCGCTCTCGCGCGCCTTCAGTAATCTCCTGGGTCACGATTCCCATTTTGATTTCAACACCGTGCTAGCCCTCATGCCCGCGGCTACCCAGGACAAGCTCGCCAAGTGGGTGGAGGACCATGTGAACGCTTTGGTGAAGGAGCTGGCTCCCGAGGATGACACCGCCGTGCTCATGCCTGGAGCGGATGGTACGTGAAGTGGTGACGAGGAGGATGGCTGCCACGGCTCCGGCATCGCGAGTAGCGCCTACAAAGGCGACAAAGAGGCCACGCTGGGCTAAACCTGCACTTCTATTTGCTTTAACTTGTATGACCAAACTTAGAAGTTCCCTTGTGAGAGCATTTTGAAAAAGGGGGAGCCCCTTATGGTTGTGATGTACATAATTATGAAATGCCTTGAAATGATGCCGTGGGGCGACCTCTCAGGTTCGCAGCCTTAGGCGGGATGGTGGTTGTGACTTATCTTTGGCTCCGTGAGTCATGAGCAGGCCTTGACGCTGTAGAAACAGTTGTCCTCCCAAGGCATGCCTGCTGCGGTCCCGTGAGGGCCTGGCTCTGGCAAGGGGCCTGTTGACCAGCCATGGAGTGTTTCGCGAGGAGCCAACTGCCGGATCGTGGTGAGGTGGGCTCGCGCGGCGGCCGCACCCTTGAGCCCTTTGAGCTCCGGGGGGGGGGGGAAGCAATCAATCCCGACGCGCAAAACATACCCAGCCCCCGCTCGCGAGGCGCTCGAGGGCAAGGCAGCAGTCACGAGCTCCAGAAAAACGCAACAACAGAAGGCAAGAGAGCAACACAAGACGAGAAGAGCTCCCCCCATTTTTATAAATGCACAAGAACCAAGTTACTCCAAAAAGCCGATGAACAAGTACAAAAAAGAAGACGAAAGCAAATGGCTGCATCCAGCGCCTAGCTAGTCTTCAAGTCTTGTCACCAGCGCGAAGCTAAGTGCTTCCACTGGCTGGGCATAGTTGTCGGATTTCGGGTTCCGGCAGACCCTTGAGGTTCGAATTCTGGGGTGCGCACGAAGATCTTTCCACTACCAACTCGTGTCTCGATGGGTCACAAGGAATCTAAGCTAGAAAGAAGAACACACAAGGGACACGAGGTTTATACTGGTTCAGGCCACCATTGTAGTGTAATACCCTACTCTAGTGTGTGGTGTGGTGGATTGCCTCAGGGGCTGATGATGAACAGTACAAAGGGAGAACAGCTTCGTGAGGGGCTGTTCTTGAGCTGGTGCGATGATATGTTTGGATGAGTTCAATCGCTTCTCTCTCTCTCCCTCTCTCTCCGATCGATCCGTCCTCTCTACTGTGGTGGCTAGCTCTATTTATAGAGGGAGGCCCTGGGCCTCTTCCCAAATAATGAGCGGGAAGGGTGCCAACAATTGGCCATTTTGAAGGGGAACATCTAGTACACTTATCCTGACTAAAGTTGGTCTTCGGCTGCCAAAGGCTCTGATGATGACGCCGTCCTGGGCTCCACGATTACCTCCATCCTGCTGTTCTGCTGGTCTTGTTCCTGTTGCACCGAAACGGTAACCTTTGCCTGATGCCTTGGCCTGTGCTTGCCCCCATTGCACCGAAGGGGAAACAAGGACACTGCGCAGGCCGGCGCCCGCCTGGTGCCCGCCAGGTCTCGATCGTCATGGCTTGCATCACGGGCTCCTCGCGAGCTGCCCTTGCCTTGATCTCTCCACCTCCTCGTGAGCCTGTCTGATGAGGCCGCTCCTGAGGAAGCTTCCTGTCGTCCGCCCTGCGAGGCATGGCCCCTCGCGAGGGTCTTGAGCTTGAGCTGATGGAGCTGGGCTGCACTGGGCCCCCACTTGACCCACGCCGCAGGGCGCAGGCAGGCAAGTCTGGGGACCCCATTCCCAGAACGCCGACAGTAGCCCCCGGGCCCAAGGCACGACCAGACTTGGCTTAGCAATGAAGCAAAGGGGCAAGTGCGAAGCGCCGCGGGCCCCAATAGCCTGCAGCCTTGAGCGCCGTGTGGCGATTGATTGGACGCGGGCGTCTCCGCTTCCCCACGACACCTCGGCAAACGCACATCTGACAAAAGGGGTGTCCGGGCCAGACTTACCTACTTTGTTCTCGTTCACCTTGCTCTAGATCCCCTTTCTCGCTGTTCTCCTTCTTGATTCTGAAATCCTCTAGATCTATCTCAATCCCTTCAATCCGGCAAGCCATGGCGCCTTGCAAGACCCCAACCGAGGCCTGGGACTCGCCGGACCTGGATCCCCCAAATGTGTCGGAGAAGGATCTCGCCCTCACCCGCCTGATGACGGTGGTGCAGGGCAACGAGGGAGCGACTGTGCTCAAGGTCGGCTCCGACTAGCCTGAAGGCAAGGGGAGCACCTTCTACCTGCTCTTTGTGAGCGCCATCATCGCCGGTCTGGTGCCTCCTTTTTTCGAGTTCTTCTTTGCTGTTCTTCGCCAATACAACTTGCAAGCTCTGCACCTCCACCCCAACTCTATTCTTCTCCTGGCGATTTTCGCCTACTATTGTGAGTCTCACGTTGGGGTATAGCCCTTAGTGGCCTTGCTGCGCCATTACTTTTCCCTCCGGGTTTCTCATGCCCATATCACCGCATGCGCAAGCTTTATCGCATACTCCAACTCCAATGCCATCTTGAAGCCTGGGAAGAGGATCGAAGGCTTCCGAAGCAAGTAGGTTATGGTGGATGTCGGGCTCCTCCACCCCCGACTGGTGCTGCCTACAGGGCAGCCCAAGGCCGTCGATGCGTCGTCTCGCGTGGAGCTTGTCGACCCTCGTGCGAGGGCAATGCTGTAGAGGATGAACGCGGACCTGAGGGCCGGCAACTTTGGGGCGGCAAAGCTGACCGGGGCTGCGCTCCTGAGGGAGTTCCTGGAGCACCGGGTGGCTCCACTCCGGGAGCACTCACTCCCATTGTGGAGGCTTGGGAAGCTAGTGCCGCCCTTCGCCTAAGCTCTGAGGCCCTAGCCGACGAAGATTTGGTCGCGGCTCTCCATTCCTTGGTCGGGGAGACATGGCGAGCCCGGTGGGCGCTCCCGTCCCCTTGTTCCTTCGCGGCGACTGGGAGCAGGTGGTGAACGCCATGCCCACCTTCAACGGTGAGGGGCTAGTGCCCGCAAAAGCTCCCAGGGATCTGGCGGCGTTGGCAACGTGAACGTGTCCTCCGGCGACTCTAGCGGGAGTGAGGAGGAAGAAGAGGAGGAGGAAGAAGAGTCTGACTCTGAGGCGACTGGCGAGGAGTCGGAGGAGTCCTTCCCTCGGTGCAGGTCCCGCGCCCTCCGCTCCATGCCGGACAATGATGAGGCCGGCGCCAGGCGAGGAGGGGAGGATTCTCCCTTGGTCCCGAGGAAGGGCAGGTTGGGGCTGGTTCTCCCAACGGCGGTCTGAGGCCAGCTCTGGCCCTCCCGACGCGCCTTCTGCCTCCGGGCCTCACAACCCGATCCCAGCTGTAGGCTCTCGGGCTTCAAGTTTGGTCGGAGGCTGCTTGAGTCCGTGAACGACGACCAGTAAGTGCTCGATCCGCGCTTTGCTTTGTTTCTGCCGTCGAGGCTTGACGTTTGCATTCTTTTGGCCAGGCCAGCAACTGCAGCAAAAAGGTTGAAAGGGGCTTCTGCGGCCCTGCTTGAGGCGAGTTCGTCTGTCGGGGCAGCGCCCTCGTCCGCGGGGAAAGGAGGAAGCGAGGCTCGTGCCTTCCCTACCCGGTCGTCTTCATGATCCCAGCAAGGACACTCCGACGAGGAGTCAGCCCCCGTGGCCCCGCTGACTCTGGAGGTGCCTGTGCTTGACGCTATCACTGAGGTGTCCAAGGCCCAGGGGGCCCCTTCCTCCCAAGCCGTGATCACATTGCCGTCCTTTCCGCCTATTCCATCGGATCCCTTCTCTTCTGATCCATCTGCCGCCGTCCTGGACCGGGCCGCCAACAAACTGTGCCAATTGCGGGAGGATCTTTGGAGCGCGGACCCTCGCCTGGTGGTCGGGCGCCTGGAGCTAGCTTCTGGCTGGGCCCGCTCTGCCGCCTCCGTCCGAGCGGCGCTGATCTAGGCCGTGTCGGCCTCCGATGGGGAGAAGCAAGCCGCCTGCCAGGCCAAGGCCGCGTGCGATGCTGCCCTGGGCGACGCTGCGAAAGGCCTGGAGGTCAAGCTACAAGGCCTGCGTGACGAGCTCGCCAAGGAGGTCCGCGACCGCCAGGAGAAAGAGATGGAGATGAAGGCTCGGGAGGATGCCGTCAGGGACCGGGACGCCGAGCTCGATGACCGTCGTGGTCGGTTGGAGACGTTGGAGCAGGCGCTGAAGGCGGAGAGGACCGAGCTAGATGGCAAGGCGAAGGTCCTGGCCGAGGATCGAGTGGTCTTCGCGAAGCTGGAGGAGAAGCCTCGCGCCGCGCTGAAGACACTTTATGAGGGCAGCTTAGAGAAGCCGTTGGCTGGTGCAGAGGACGGCCCCGCCGAGCTGCTTCCCTTCCTGGTCCGTGCACTTGAAGATGTCACAGACGGCCTTGGTCCCATGGCCGAGGCCGAGGCGCGTGCCCTGTCTTCTGCAGGGCTGACACGTGTCCTCAGCCACGTCTACCTTCGCGACCCCAACGTCGACCTCGCCAGCCTGTTGGAACCTGTGAGCGGCGACCTTGCCGGTGCTGCTGCTGAGGCCGTGAAAGGCCGAGCCGAGGCTTTACTGGGGAGGTTCCGTGCCTTCAGCACCTTGCCCAGGCGCGATGCCGCCAGCTCCGCGGCCTCGGGAGGTGGAATCGCCCGACATGACTCCACCACAGGTGGCGGCACCACTAGAAAGTGATCCCTTCGCGGCTTCTATCCTGTTTTAATTCCTGCAACATGCACCATGCCTCGTGGAGGCGTTTAAACTTGAGTTTGGCGTTGTGGAACAATCTATGGCCTGTAATATTTGCCTTTGAATTCCCTAGAATTTGCATTTTCCCCTCCTATTTGCTTGTGTTCTATGTCGGCAGGGCCCGGCCCCGCGCATACCTCAGCCGCCGTTAGCCCCAACCGGAAACCAGGACGGGACTAAGGAGTGAGGGGCTACGAGGCAAGTTAGGCTCCTGAGTCGCGATGCTCAGGAGTTCCCCTTGACGCGCAAACAGCGAGTAGGGAAGGGAGGCACATGTCAGGACCCCGATCCTGAGTCACACCGATCTAGCATGTAATACATCATATCACTTTGCGGCCTCACGCACGGTATTCCCACGGGTGCCACCTTACCTGGCCCGGGACCGTTTGCGCCTTTTGGCTCACGTATATGATAGTGCCGCTAGCATCAATATGACAAAGAACCCGGGCTGACATGGCTAGTCGTGAACCCAAAGTGGCACTAATTTACAGGGACAGGCATACATGACCCAACAACGAACGTGTCGGTCATCAGCGAGTGAATCAGGGCTGTAGCAACTGGGCTAGCAGGACTCCGGTAAACCGGGCTGTAGCAGGCTAACAGGACTCCGATATTCATCGTGTGACATTTCCTCGAAGGGACAGACACAGGAACGAAGAAGGACACATGCCGGCCAGCCTAAGTGTTCCGGAGCAGTAGCAAGCTACCATGGCTCAGTGGAAACACTAGGAGACATTTCCCGGTAAGAGAGGCTACTAAGGATAAACAACTAGATAGTTAGATCCCACACATACCAAGCATTTCAATAACATACACACAATATGCTCGATATGTGCAAATACAACATGGCATCACAACATGACTCTACAACTCAAGTATTTTATTCAATAGGCTCCGAGGAGCGAGATATTACAATCATGGGTCTCATGACCCAACAATCAGAGCATACAAGTCAAAGCACAAGCGGAAGCTTAACATGTCTGAGTACAGACATCTACAAATGAAAAAGGCTGAGAAGCCTGACTGTCTATCAGATCCTGCCGAGGGCACAAGATCGTAGCTGAGGTATCAAGCTAAATGTCGAAGTCCACGTGGAACTACTAACGAGACTGAAGTCTCTGTGCAAAAACATAAATTAAGCAACGTGAGTACAAATGTACCCAGCAAGACTTACATCAGAACTAACTACATATGCATCATTATCAACAAAGGGGATGGTGGGGTTTAACTTCAGCAAGCTAGCTTTGACTCGGTGGCTATCCTGAACTACGACTGCAAGTAACTCTTTTGAGGTGGCGCACACGAGTCCACATATTCACCATATCAATACACCACTATGGATCTGCTGTCGTCTCCCTACGAGAACGCCATCCATAGCACTCACACTTATCTTGCGCATTTTAGAGTATCCACTTCCACTTGTCTATGAACTGTACAGGCAACCCAGAAGTCCTTTTCCGCGGACACGGCTATTCGAATAGATCATATTAACCCTGCAGGGGTGTACTTCTTCACACACGCTCTCACCACTTACCACCGTTTACACGACATGTACTCGGCAACCTTCAAGCGGAAGCCTAGCGAGGGTGTCGGCCACAACCTGACTAACCACACAAGTCTCTCATCCAGGTTTATCGCCTATTCGGGTTCCATCCGCAAGGAGATCCGGCCGGGGTGTCGCTCATGGCCCCAAACGATGTGAGCAGGGTTCCCAAGCCCACCATCCGGGTGCCACTTGGTACACCGTGCCACTGTGCCTAGTCTGTCCCAGGCCCACCTGTAACGGGTGCCACTTGGTAGACTACTAACACTACCTACAAACACCAGAAACTAGTTGCAACTCCTAGACAGAGATCGAGTTGATTAATAAGTCGAGAGAGCTTGGAGTGACCGGAGCCCAATGTGTGGTAGTAACTGATCATGGATCACAAACACAGATCTCAGTTCCCGAGGGCGGCTTCAATGAGACAACCCACCATGTACTCCTACATGGCCTCTCACTGCTACCTTTACCAAATCGTGTTCACCCACTTAGTTCACACACAGTAGGACATGTTCACACACCTCCGATTCATTCCAGATGAATCAGACCTGACTCAACTCTTAGCAGTAGCAGGCATGACAAACAAACATGAATGAGTAGGCACATCAGGGCTCAAACAACTCCTATTCATGCTAGTGGTTTTCATCTATTTACTGTGGCAATGACAGGTCATGCAAAGGATAAAGGGGTTTAGCTACCGCAGCAAGTAACAAATGAATCGGTGTTGTCCTAATGCATTAAAGGAGAGCAGGAGCGAGAGAGTGGGATTGTATCGGAATGAACAAGGGGGTTTTGCTTGCCTGGCACTTCCGAAGATAGTATAGCTCTTCATCGGTGTCATCGAACTCATCGTCGGAACCATGTCTATCGACAGGGGACAAACACCGGCAAACAAGGAAGAGCACAATCAATGCAATGCACAATATGATGCATGATCATGACATGACAACATGCTGTTGATTGAGCTAATGCAACTAACAACAAGTTAAATGGAGTTGGTTTGAACACTAGGTTCAAATTCAAACTCCATATGTGATTTCTTAAATGCCATTTACTTGAATTGTCCTAAACAGTAGTCATAAGTTGCTCTTACATGCATGAAAATGGTACAGATGGATAGATTGGATTTTTCTGATCATTTTTCATATATAATTTATTTCATTTGGAGTTACGGTTGAATATATATGATTTTTAGAAGTTTAGGGCATTTTCTGGAATTTCCTGAAATAAAATAAATCCAGAAAATACATATTGCGTCAGCATGACATCACCCTGATGTCAGCAGGTCAACTGGGTGCCTCCAGGTCAAACCTGACGGTTGGGACCCACACGTCAGTGTCTTAGGGCTGGTTTGGGTGGATGGCAAGTGGGCCCGGTCAATGCTGACTAGGCCAAGGTCAGAGCTGACACATGGGGTCCACGGCATTTGCACTAATCTAACAGAAAAACTAAACTAACCTAATTAGGCTCGG
The DNA here is from genome assembly GCF_018294505.1 of Triticum aestivum. Taxonomy (NCBI): domain Eukaryota; kingdom Viridiplantae; phylum Streptophyta; class Magnoliopsida; order Poales; family Poaceae; genus Triticum; species Triticum aestivum. The sequence continues at coordinate 379,719,909 of NC_057810.1, read as the reverse complement.
GGGCCCACATGACAGTGGCTCAAGGGGGTGTTTTGAGTGGTCATTAGCGGCTAATGAGACTGCCACGTCAGCGTCCCTGGGGTTCTGCCGGCGGTGACCAAAACGCGGCGGAGGCACACTGGAGGGGCTCGGGTTTCGCCTACGGTGCACCATTCGGTGCACCCTTTGGCCCTGCGGAGAGCTGGCGTGATGGCGTGTCGGATGGTGGTGGTCTCCGGGCCTGGGGTGGCTGGAGTCGACGGCGGCGAGCTCGGTTGCGGCCGCCGGAGTTCGGCTTAGCACGGGTGAGACGCTGCGCTTGGCTGACGAGCGAGCTAAGCGGCGAGGCGGATTCCTGGGAGCTTTAGGAGCACACTGGTTCCACTGGACCGAGCGGAGGTGCTCAGGAGCGAGGACCTCATCGGCCATGGCGGACGGCGGCGCTCGGGACTCGCGGGGCCGTGGCTAGCACACATATTAGAGCATGGGGAGTGAGGGGGAAGACGGAGGAGCTCACTGGGGGTCGGAAGAGAAGCTCGGCGGGCTCGGGGAAGCTTCTGCGACGGAGAATCGACGGGATGATCTCCGGCACCAGAGATGAAGACGACGATGCTCCGGTCGACTGGGGCCTCCTCTGGTCGCGTGCGTCGGGTGTGTAGCTCCGCAGGGTCGGGGCAGAGCTCAGGGATGCAGAGAGGGAGCGAGGGGGTGGCTGTGGCCATGGTGGTGCTCGTCGGCGGCGGCGGCTGCGCTCGGGCGCGTGCGAGGAGAGAGCAGAGGGGGGGGGGAATGAGCGAAGAAGAGTGAGGGAGAGAGGCAGGGAGGTGCGTGGCACCACCAGAGAAAGCCAGGGCGTCGAGGGGGAGCGGCAAGCAGGAGGTGGCCGGGGCGCGTGTGCGCGCACAGCAGCCACACGCCCTCCTGCCCACTGGCAGGAGGTGGAAGACGGCAGGGAGGAGCCCCTGGTGGGCTGGGCCGGTTTTGCCCGGCTGGGGTGCTATAGTGCCAGGCCAGGTGGGCTTTGCTAGGTAAGTGCCAGGTAAGTTCTCTCTCTTTCTCTTTACCTCTATTTCCTGTTTTCTATTTTCCTGTAACTTTGTGGCTTTTCTAAAAATACTTCGGCATCTATAAAAATCCTGAAAATAGTCATAGGCTCTGTTTAGATTAACTCCAACAGCCCACACTTATTTCCAGAATTATTTGAGCATTTAAAATATTTACTAGCATTTAAATGCCCAAATGCAAAGTACATATGATTTAATTCAGTGACCAAATATGTCATGGAAAAATGTGCAATACCTCTGGTTATGGTTTCAAGCATTTTCCAGAAATGATGAACATTTTTGAAAGCCATTTGGATTCACTGAAAATATTTTTAGGTTGAACCTATTTGAATTCCATTTGATACTAGGGTTTGGACAATCCCCATTTCAAATTCATTTGAAAAGTTAAACATGATGCACACATGAAGGGCTAGCCTACTACATGCCAGGACTAGGGATGTGACAACTCACCCCCACTAAACAATAATCTCGACCCGAGATTCAAGCGTAGGGTAAGTCGAAGGGGAAACGCAACCTAACACAATCTTCATGATCCAGGTTTCCCTTCATAAGAACATTGATTCGATCACCATCATTGACTCGATGTCTTCCTCCAGGAACTCCTACCAACATGACCACGAGAGGGAAAAGAAACTCTAGAAGGATCGATCTTCTCAAAGATCGAGCAACTCGTAATCAACTCACTGAATGAGACATAGAAACATCTCACGAGCTGAGACGCGAAGCACACATCTAGAGGGATGGAGTGAAACACATGACAAAGATTCACTAGGTAGACAACAATTCCACACTTAAGAGGGTGGTGAACGGTTGTCAACGTAGCGAGGAGTTAAGTTGCCATGATGCCACAACGGGACATCCTGGAGGAGGGTGATTCATAGATTATTACCTTAAGTGGCAAAACGAATTACCTTTGATTCAGAGATCATCGAAAATCTTTTATACCAACCTAAGGCAATTCTTGAGCGACCATTTGGAGGGGTTCGGTAGAATGGCATACCCGGATTAGAATGGATGATGTGGATTACCTTGTTGAAAACAACACAAGGGATGATTTTGCTTGCACATTCTCTCAAGAACTTGAGCATTTCCATATTCATCAAGGTATTACCAACATCTGTGTCAAGGATCCTGGCAACACAACATACTACCATGATGAACAACGATGGACGATGCAGATGCATAGGAAGATATCAGCTTCTAAGATTTCACCTTAGCGGGGCCAAGGGGACAAAATCTGGATGATCGACCGAGAGACATTTAGCACTCCGCTTCTAATGTTCTCCTTGATGTGCTAGCGTAATCCATAGATAATTATGGTTTGATATTTAGAACATCAAGTAAAAGGTCGGACTTCGGGAACACAAAAATCCATAAGGAACAACTAGGGAGTAGATCCTATGAAATCCTTATGGGGAGGTGGCCAACTTCCTCAAACAAGATACTACAATAATAGGTCTTCCAGCTGGGTGTGTTGGCCACGACATCCACTTTACCGGTTATCGAGGGACCAATATTATAGTTCTTGGGAGATGTTCCAACAATTATATCTGCCTGAGATTCAGATCTGGTTGGTGTTAGGATATTCCAGACTCATCGAGTCTAGGAAGAAAAATGAAAGTTTGCAACACAAATCGACAAGATGACGTTGCGAGATTCTCGGGAAATGAACTATGATAGTAAGCTCCAAAACATGAGATGGTTCTGCTACAAACATGTGAACACGTTGTCCCAGACAAAACATGATCACATGGTAGTCTTACAATAAAACACTACCGAGTTCTGATAGGGAACCATCATCAATGACATCAAAGTCTCCACGCGTGGAAGTCCAAGAATTCACCTTGGACAGACTCCTTTATCTTTTAACAACTCAATCAGTGGCTTGGTGTGCTAGGAAACACATGTGGAGTGGAGGCGGCCAACCTATCAAACCATAGGGTACTTCACACATGTGCATGACCAACTTGGGACGATTCCATAAAAGTAAAACAATCTTTCTCAGATCCACGGCGGCAACTTACATCAAGTGCACGTGAATTAGAGGAAGTCTCTTCTTCCATCCAAGCACAAGCTTCATGAACGGAACACGAAGGCATTGCTTACAAAGTTTCCAACACTAGGTTGATGTTCAACATGAATCATGGAGGAGACAAAATGCTGCTGATGGGATCAACATCAATTCATCCAGGTTTCCATATTAGTAGAATTCCACAATTATGTGAACAAGGTGATAGCATTGGTCAGACCCGAAAGATATAATGGTGTATGCTCGAGGAACAACCACGAGTAAGACAACATTACGAATATCGTTGGTTCTGATTTGATTTGATGATATCCCATACTCAAAACAAAGGTTTGGGTAAGATAATAGATCCAACAATTGATCACGAGGATCAACCAATAAAGATATCATCTTTCTTCAACACACATGCACAAGGATATCCCTTTGGAATGAACTAAGTCGGACAAGCTTTATCTTCCAACTCTCCAAGTTGTTGTTTAGCTTAACCAACTAGCTTAGGGTATCCAACACGGATTCTTGGAGAAGGGGTGGTTTACAGGAAACCATCTTAATCACGAACTCAACATAGCGGTCAGGTGACAACCTGGTAATACTTCTGAGAAGATATTCGGAAAATCACAAACCACCGATATGTTACTAAGCTCGAGAACAATCTTGCTTTTCAGGGCAAGACGATATGATCAAATGAGCGAGGATTTGACAAAATCCTAACTCATCAATAAAAGAGTGCACCAGGAAATAAGGACTAGGTAGCACAATCTATCTTAGAATGATGATTCAATAACCAACATTCTAAGAATGAGAATATTGTCCATTTACTACCAAGCAACACGGTTGCTAGGAGTATTGACTTCACACATCATAGTTCACTTGTCGGCATTCCGGTTGCGACAACACGAAAACAAGGAATGAATAATGATGGCGAGAGTATCACTAAATCAAGAATTCATAGGATGGTGTGCAATTCCCATGATAATCTTAATATAAAGATGGTAACACTGCAGGGTGGAACAAAACAAAAACTGGATTAGTATTTTGATCCGCGGAGTACAACTGCTTTGACCTAATCCTAAATATGGATGAGGTACTGGAGTTTGTTTCTCCTAGTCATCCTGAATAGAATGGCTGGATGGACCACAAGAGTAATAGGCATCGATGAACGAATGCACGCATACTCTTGACTATCAATTGATAGATGAAGATCGGAATACGACTGAAGAGGGACAACTCAAAGGAACATATATATTTCTGAGTTGTGGATGCATAGATTAGTATGTCGAGCAAAGCTCAACATTTCTTCCGGACAGCCCATGCAGAAGGTAGAACTGGCAGATTCACAATATAGAATGGAGAACTCATCAAAAGCACTCTGGTTGTGATCTTTTGGTTCAAACGAACTCCTGCCAAGAATGGTTCATGGTATTTGGAAGAACGATATACCACGGACCTCGAGGACTATCACAAAGGTTACTAATATCCTAAAGGTACGAGCAACACTAACAACATGAAGTAAGTAGGGAAATCTCGGGTTCAGAAACCCAGGAGTAGAATGCCTACTAACTATGTGGCATCACGGGATGCCTTCGGGAATGATGGCTAGAATCATCACACTGGGACACAGAACATGGCTAGATTACTAGGTGATACACTAGACATCTAGGGTCATAATCATAGCTCCAACATATACGTTGAGGCAATAGAGTACATCAACTCAGCAATTAGTGTGATTAACCTGGCCTAAAAGAACATCAAAACCAGAGGGAAAGGCTTTTGCAAATGCATCAGACTATATAGAAACCTGGGATGACTGGGACAGCATAACGGCTGTAAATGCTCGAGAAGGATTTGAGACATCCTACAGAATGGTGGCATAACCACTTGATCATCATAATATCAAGGTTCTGAAATCAACAGTTAACATAAAGAGGTAGTACAAACTGAGCTGAGGCTTAAATCCAACAATCTTACAAGTCTACGGATTAGTAACACGTGATCCTAATAGAAAGAAGAGATAGCCTAGTTCCTTAACCCCGTAGGAAGGATAAGATGACTCAGATCAGAAGGGCATGAGGTAAAGGAGTAAAAAGAGCCTTACGTTCCATCCCACAATCAATTCCCTTATATATAACTAAAGCATTTCTAGACTCAACTTCGACCAGTTTGGCTTGGTAATCCTACAGGCAGTCAAGCTCTGATACCAAAGCTGTCAGGACCCCGATCCTGAGTCACACCGATCTAGCATGTAACACATCATATCACTTTGCGGCCTCACGCACGGTATTCCCACATGTGCCACCTTACCTGGCCCGGGACCGTTTGCGCCTTTTGGCTCACGTATATGATAGTGCCGCTAGCATCCATATGACAAAGAACCCGGGCTGACATGGCTAGTCGTGAACCCAAAGTGGCACTAACTTACAGGGACAGGCATACATGACCCAACAACGAACATGTCGGTCATCAGCGAGTGAATCCGGGCTGTAGCAACTGGGCTAGCAGGACTCCGATAAACCGGGCTGTAGCAGGCTAACAGGACTCCGATATTCATCGCGTGACATTTCCCCGAAGGGACAGACACAAGAACGAAGAAGGACACATGCCGGCAGCCTAAGTGTTCTGGAGCAGTAGCAAGCTACCATGGCTCAGTGGAAACACTAGGAGACATTTCCCGGTAAGAGAGGCTACTAAGGATAAACAACTAGATAGTTAGATCCCACACATACCAAGCATTTCAATAACATACACACAATATGCTCGATATGTGCAAATACAACATGGCATCACAACATGACTCTACAACTCAAGTATTTTATTCAATAGGCTCCGAGGAGCGAGATATTACAATCATGGGTCTCATGACCCAACAATCAGAGCATACAAGTCAAAGCACAAGCGGAAGCTTAACATGTCTGAGTACAGACATCTACAAATGAAAAAGGCTGAGAAGCCTGACTATCTATCAGATCCTGCCGAGGGCACAAGATCGTAGCTGGGGTATCAAGCTAAACGTTGAAGTCCACGTGGAACTACTAACGAGACTGAAGTCTCTCTGCAAAAACATAAATTAAGCAACGTGAGTACAAATGTACCCAGCAAGACTTACATCAGAACTAACTACATATGCATCAATATCAACAAAGGGGATGGTGGGGTTTAACTGCAGCAAGCCAGCTTTGACTCGGTGGCTATCCTGAACTACGACTGCAAGTAACTCTTTTGAGGTGGCGCACACGAGTCCACATATTCACCATATCAATACACCACTATGGATCTGCTCCCGTCTCCCTACGAGAACGCCATCCATAGCACTCACACTTATCTTGCGCATTTTAGAGTATCCACTTCCACTTGTCTATGAACTGTACAAGCAACCCAGAAGTCCTTCTCCGCGGACACGGCTATTCGCATAGATCATATTAACCCTGCAGGGGTGTACTTCTTCACACACGCTCTCACCACTTACCGCTGTTTACACGACATGTACTCGGCGACCTTCAAGCGGAAGCCCAGTGAGGGTGTCGGCCACGACCTGACTAAGCACACAAGTCTCTCATCCAGGTTTATCGCCTATTCGGGTTCCATCTGCAAGGAGATCTGGCCTTGGTGTCGCTCACGGCCCCAAACGATGTGAGCAGGGTTCCCAAGCCCACCATCCGGGTGCCACTTGGTACACCGTGCCACTGTGCCTAGTCTGTCCCAAGCCCACCTATACCGGGTGCCACTTGGTAGACTACTAACACTACCTACAAACACCAGAAACTAGTTGCAACTCCTGGACAGAGATCGAGTTGATTAATAAGTCGAGAGAGCTTGGAGTGCCCGGAGCCCAATGTGTGGTAGTAACTGATCATGGATCACAAACACAGAACTTAGTTCCTGAGGGCGGCTGCAATGAGACAACCCACCATGTACTCCTACATGGCCTCTCACCGCTACCTTTACCAAATCGTGTTCACCCACTTAGTTCACACACAGTAGGACATGTTCACACACCTCTGATTCATTCCCGATGAATCAGACCTGACCCAACTCTAAGCAGTAGCAGGCATGACAAACAAACATGAATGAGTAGGCACATCAGGGCTCAAACAACTCCTACTCATGTTAGTGGGTTTCATCTATTTACTGTGGCAATGACATGTCATGCAAAGGATAAAGGGGTTCAACTACCGCAGCAAGTAACAAATGAATCGGTGTTGTCCTAATGCATTAAAGGAGAGCAGGAGTGAGAGAGTGGGATTGTATCGGAATGAACAAGGGGGTTTTGCTTTCCTGGCACTTCTGAAGATAGTATAGCTCTTCATCGATGTCATCGAACTCATCGTCGGAACCACGTCTATCGAGAGGGGACAAACACCGGCAAACAAGGAAGAGCACAATCAATGCAATGCACAATATGATGCGTGATCATGACATGGCAACATGCTGTTGATTGAGCTAATGCAACTAACAACAAGTTAAATGGAGTTGGTTTGAACACTAGGTTCAAATTCAAACTCCATATGTGATTTCTTAAATGCCATTTACTTGAATTGTCCTAAACAGTAGTCATAAGTTGTTCTAACATGCATGAAAATAGTACAGATGGATAGATTGGATTTTTCTGATCATTTTTCATATATAATTTATTTCATTTGGAGTTACGGTTGAATTTATATGATATTTAGAAGTTTAGGGCATTTTCTAGAATTTCCTGAAATAAAATAAATCCAGAAAATACATATTGCGTCAGCATGACATCACCCTGATGTCAGCAGGTCAACTGGGTGCCTCCAGGTCAAACCTGACAGCTGGGACCCACACGTCAATGTCTCAGGGCTGGTTTGGGTGGATGGCAAGTGAGCCCGGTCAACGTTGACTAGGCCAAGGTCAGAGCTGACACATGGGGTCCACGGCATTAGCACTAATCTAACAGAAAAACTAAACTAACCTAATTAGGCTCGGGGGCCCACATGACAGTGGCTCAAGGGGTGTTTAGAGTGGTCATTAGCGGCTAATGAGACTGCCACGTCAGCGTCACCGGAGTTCTGCCGGCGGCGACCAAAACGCGGCGGAGGCACATTGGAGGGGCTTGGGTTTCGCCTACGGTGCACCATTCGGTGCAACCTTTGGCCCTGCGGAGAGCTGGCGCGATGGAACTGCGGATGGTGGTGGTCTCCGGGCCTGGGGTGGCTGGAGTAGACGGCGGCGAGCTCGGTTGCGGCCGCCGGAGTTCGGCTTAGCACGGGTGAGGCGCTGCGCTTGGCTGACGAGCGAGCTAAGCGGCGAGGCAGATTCCTGGGAGCTCTAGGAGCACACTTGTGCCACTAGACCGAGCGGAGGTGCTCAGGAGTGAGGACCTCATCGGCCATGGAAGACGGTGGCGCTCGGGACTCGCGGGGCGGTGGCTAGCGCACATATTAGAGCACGGGGAGTGAGGGGGAAGACAGAGGAGCTCACTGGGGGTCGGAAGAGAAGCTCGGCGGGCTCGGGGAAGCTTCTGCGACGAAGAATCGATGACGATGATCTCCGGCACCAGAGATGAAGACGACGACGCTCCGGTCGACTGGGGCCTCCTCTGGTCGCGTGCGTCGGGTGTGTAGCTCCACAGGGTCGGGGCGGAGCTCAGGGATGCGGAGAGGGAGCGAGGG
>NC_057810.1:379679479-379711011 GCF_018294505.1 Triticum aestivum | reverse complement strand
GGTGGTGCTCGTCGGCAGCGTCGGCTGCGCTCGGGCGCGTGCGAGGAGAGAGCAGAGGGGGGGGGGGAATGAGCGAAGAAGAGTGAGGGAGAGAGGCAGGGAGGTGCGTGGCACCACCAGAGAAAGTCAGGGCGTCGAGGTGGAGCGGCAAGCAGGAGGTGGCCGGGGCGCGTGTGCGCGCACGGCGGCCACACGCCCTCCTGCCCACTGGCAGGAGGTGGAAGACGACAGGGAGGAGCCCCTGGTGGGCTGGGCTGGTTTTGCCCGGCTGGGCTGCTACAGTGCCAGGCCAGGTGGGCTTTGCTAGGTAAGTGCCAGGTAAGTTCTCTCTCTTTCTCTTTACCTTTATTTCCTGTTTTCTATTTTCCTGTAACTTTGTGGCTTTTCTAAAAATACTTAGGCATCTATAAAAATCCTGAAAATAGTCATAGGCTCTGTTTAGATTAGCTCCAACAGCCCACACTTATTTCCAGAATTATTTGAGCATTTAAAATATTTACTAGCATTTAAATGCACAAATGCAAAGTACATATGACTTAATTCAATGACCAAATATGTCATGGAAAAATGTGCAACACCTCTGGTTATGGTTTCAAGCATTTTCCAGAAATGATGAACATTTTTGAAAGCCATTTGGATTCACTGAAAATATTTTTAGGTTGAACCTATTTGAATTCCATTTGATACTAGGGTTTGGACAATCCCCATTTCAAATTCATTTGAAAAGTTAAACATGATGCACACATGAAGGGCTAGCCTACTACATGCCAAGACCAGGGATGTGACAGCAGAGGAGTGGATTTGTCGTTCTACGTCGGTAGGGCCCGGCCCCGCGCATACCTCAGCCGCCTTTAGCCCCGACCAGAAACCAGGACAAGACTAAGGAGTGAGGGGCTACGTGACCAGTTAGGCTCCTGAGTCGCGATGCTCAGGAGTCCCCCTTGACGCTCAAACAAGTTTTCATACCTTGGCTCCGCTCGGGGAGGGGCGTGCAATGACCAGGTCCGAGGGACCTGGCTGGGTGGCACGCGGTCGGGCGTGGCCCGGGCGCAGCCCCCGTGTCCAGCCCCCTTGCGCGGCACTCCCGAGGAGAGGCGTTGCGATGGTGCCAGGCACTGAGCTCTGGGCTCCCTGAGGTTGGTACGGCCGTGGGCCCCCTTAGTTGTTTATCACCAGTGCGGAGCATAGTGCTTCTGTATGTGTACGGGCATAGCCGCTCCTCGGCAGTGTCGTCAGCCAGCGTGGATCATGGTGCTTCCACTGGTGCGTGGGAGGGGGCTCCCCTCCGGGAGGATCCCCTGGGGCGTGTACATCCCCGCCCTGGCACGTGGCCGGCACGGTAGGGCTAGGACAGGTGTATCTGGGCACCCGTGAGCCAGCGCGTGACTCACAAGGCCCTACCTCGAGGCGGGTTGTGCCTAGCTCTGGGCCTTTATCAATGGTGTGTTCCTGCAAGGTGGTTAGAATGCAAATGCTCTACGTCCTCAGGTCCCGACCCTCGATTGAGCTCAGCCGCCGCTGGTATGACAGGTCACGATGCCGTGGGACAAGGCCAGGGGGTGAGGGCTGGAGATCCAGTAGGAGCCCATGAGTCGCGATGCTCAGGTACCCCCCCTTTTAACGTGCAAGCTCTTTGCATGAGAGTGGAGAGGTCCGTGATAAGCAGCAGATGATAACCATGGGAATCAGGTTAAGTGCGGAGGAGCAAATCCATTTCAGATAGATGTGGAAAAAGCAAACGCCACTGGGTCAGGCCCGAGCAGTTTGGGGATAATGCAGCCCGAGGGGCGCCCCCAACAAGGTAGGTAAAGAGCATAAGCAAAACAGGTACATGCCACAGGGACGGACCGATGCGGCCTGGGAATGATGCAGCTGAAGTAGCTGATGACGCGTGGTGAGGAGGTCAACCCTCACGAGCTCCCTTGACCAGGAGCCTCGCGAGGCTCCGGGGGCTCGACTAGATCTTCGAGGTCCATCTCCATCTCTGCTAGGACCGCACAATGCCTGACCTCCTGAGCCTCCAGAATTCTCCTCACCAGGCGCTGATGAGCGGCAGCCGTGTTCGGCAGGCCGAAAGGCATCCGAACGTAGCTGTGAGGTGGACCCTCGCAACGCCCCACGAGTGAAGGCGAAAGGCGCTCCTAAGACGCGGCTCGGTTGAGCCCTGGTACGTCGATGCAGATGCGCAGCCCACCATCCTCGCCTAGATGTGGGGCTACGGCGGGCAAGCGGCTGCTGCCGTGCATGACTCTTGACTCCTGTAGCTCCTGAATGTTTCTCGCGGTGAACTGCTGTGGGTTTGGCCCTCCTTGCCTCATACCTTCCTGAGGGAAACGTGCTTTGAAGCATGCCTCCAAGTGGTGCCCGAGCGCCTCCCTCGTGATCTTGGCAAAGTCGGTGGCTCTCCAAGAAAGAGCCCCCGAGCCCTGCCCGAGGAGGGCGCCAGGCGCGCCTCCCTATGCGACAGAGGGTGGCGCCCCCTGAGCGGGCGCGGATCCTGACGCAACGCCTCCGGAGGTGCTTGCCTCCTGAGGGTTTAGGCCAGGTGAAGTCTTCTTCTTCTTGGGGTCCACCTCGGGAAGTCTGCCGCTCCTGTGATCTGGGTCTTCGATTGCCGCGGCTTGGAAGGCACGCTCAAGAGAACACACTGCATCCCTTTACTCATAGGGTACTGTGATGACTCCACCGCTTCCTGGCATCTTGAGGACATTGTAGCCGTGGTGAGTCACTGCCATGAACTTGGCCAGGGCAGGGTACCCGAGGATGGCATTGTATGGCAGGCGAATGTGGGCGACGTCGAAGTCAATGAGCTCGGTGCGGTAGTTGTTGCGATGCCCAAAGGTGACAGGAAGGCGAACCTGCCCTATCGGAATAGTGGAACCATCAGTGACTCCTGAGAAAGGCTTGGTCGGCTGAAGCTGATCATATGGCAGTTGGAGATTGTTGAATGTCTCGACGGACAGGACGTTGAGTCCTGCTCCGCCATCGATGATGATCCTGGTGACTTGCACATTGCTGATGACTGGGGAACAGAGCATCGGGAGGACTCCGGCCGTTGCTGCACACTTGAGGTGATCCGCTGAGCTGAACTTGATAGCGCACGCAGATCACCTGAGAGGGCGCGTGGCCTCAAGCTTGGGGAGGACTGCATTCACCTCGCGAGCAAACTGCTTGAAGATGCTCTATGAGGCTGGGGCCTGAGCGCCACCCATGCAAGCGATTGCGTGTGGCTCCTGGAAGCCCCCAGCCCCTTCGTCCTGATGTTGGTCCTCATTCCTCCTTGGCGGTGGCGGCAGAGGAGGGAGGCCTCCGTTGCCGTGCGGGCGATCCTCAGGAGGCTGATCCCTCCAACCTCCCTTGCGAGGCTGGTCCTGTCAGCGGTCCTCGCGAGTTCGTTCACGCCACCCTTGGCGAGGGCCACGGTCTTCCCATCATCATACACCTCTTCCTCCTCCTCGGCCATAGCCCCGGTCATTGCGCTCGGGGCGTCGGCCGATACGCCCATCTAGCACGGCCCTGAGCTCTTGACAGTCGTTGGTGTTGTGGGTGTGGAGGTCGTGGTACACGCAGTACCGGCTGCCCTTGGATGACTCAGGCTGATCCCTGCCTCGCTTGGTGTCTGGCTCCGCTGTGAGCACAGCAGCTCCCTTACACTTCACGTCCTTGACCTTGGGCTTCTTCTCTTCTAGATCGGCAGCAGGCAGCTCGAGGAGGGAGAGTCACCCTTCCTCAGCCCTGGCGCACTTGGTCGCCAAGTTGAACAGCTCCAGGGATGTGCGCAGGTCTTCATGGATTGCTAGCTCCTCTTTCATCTTGATGTCACGCACACCATCGGAGAAGGCTGAGATGATGGCTTCCTCAGTCACCCTGGGGATGTTGAGGCGAGCGTTGTTGATGCACTGGATGTACTTCTGCAGGGTCTCTCCTGGCTATTGCTTGATGCAGCGCAGGTCACTCATGGCCGGAGGCCGGTCGCGAGTGCCTTGTAAGTTGGCGATGAAGCGAGTGCGCATCTCGTCCCAGGAGGAGATCGTGCCAGGAGCCAAGTTCAGGAGCCAGGTGCGGGCACCGTCCTTGAGCGCCATGGGAAACCAGTTCGCCATGACCTTTTCGTCCCTGTTGGCGGCTTCGACGCCCAGCTCGTAGAGCTGTAGGAACTCCGCGGGGTCTGCAGTGCCGTCGTAGCGAGGGGGCAGGTCAGGCTTGAACTTGCCTGGCCATGCGACACTGCGCAGCTCAGGGGTAAAGGCGCGGCAGCCTGCGGTGGCTACCCGAGCCCTTTGCTGGTGTTGGGCTTGCTCCTGGAAATTCCCACGCGCCGCCGCTTGGAGCAGCGCGGGGTCTTGATGTGGTGATGCAGGGTTGCGGTCATGGCGCACCGGTGCTGGGAGCACGCGGGCACCTTCTTGGGGGCGAGGGATTTCTTGGCAACTCTTTTCTTGTCACGCGGGCACCGGACATGGAGGGTCTCATCCAGGGGCCGCATGCCTTGGAGCTAGGGCACCTTCTTGGGGAGGAGGTGGCAGAGGCACCTCTTGATCCTTGCCTCCTGCGCAGGATGGAGGGCGAGGCGGCGAGAGAGATGGCGTAGGGGAGCCCCCTGCGGCACTGACGATCTCGGTGATGCGGGCGAGCCAGTCCTCCTAGAGGTCGTCGACGGGACAGTAGTGCAGGAGCTCACGCGCTAGTAGCAGCGCAGCGTGTGCGTCCGTGGGGGCGCGACGGGCGTGGGATGACGAACCGTCTGGAGTCGGCAACGGGGTGGGGGTGTGGCCTTCCCGCTGCACTGAAGGATGCAGGGATGAGGCCTGCTTCTCGTTCCTCGCCGGGCCGGTGGCGGTGTCGGTGGCAGGCGACGGGGAACGACGGGTGCGCCCACCAATGGGCGTTGTCTGGGTGACGCAGGTGGCGAGAGCAGCCCGACGCTCGACGCGAGCCCGGCGAGCGTCAGCCATGGATACGATGGAAGATCACACGCGAAGAGCGGAAGAAAGATTCCGGCGCACCCCTACCTGGCGCACCAATTGTTGGATTTTGTGTTCCGGCAGACCCTTGAGGTTCGAACTCTAGGGTGCGCACGAAGATCTTTCCCCTACCAACTCGAGTCTCGATGGCTCACAAGGAATCTAAGCTAGAAAGAAGAACACACAAGGGACACAAGGTTTATACTGGTTCATGCCACCATTGTGGTGTAATACCCTACTCCAGTGTGTGGTGTGGTGGATTGACTCAGGGGCCGATGATGAACAGTACAAAGGGAGAACAGCCTCGCGAGGGGCTGTTCTTGAGCTGGTGCGATGAACTGCTTGGATGAGTTCAATAGCCTCTCTCTCTCTCTCTCTCTCTCTCTCTCTCTCTCTCTCTCTCTCTTCGATCGATCCGTCATCTCTACTGTGGTGGCTAGCTCTATTTATAGAGGGAGGCCCTGGGCCTCTTCCCAAATAATGAGCGGGAAGGGCGCGAACAATTGGCCATTTTGAAGGGGAACATCTAGTACACTTATCCTGACTAAAGTCGTTCTTCGGCTGCCAAAGGCTCTGGTGATGACGCCGTCCTGGGCTCCACGATGACCTCCATCCTGCCGTTCTGCTGGTCTTGGTATTGTTGCACCGATACGGTAACCTTTGCATGATGCCTTGGCCTGTGCTTGCCCCCTTTGCACCGAAGGGGAAACAAGGACACTACACAGGCCGGCGCCGACCTGGTCTAGATCGTCATGGCTTGCATCATGGGATCCTCGCGAGGTGCCCTTGACTTGATCTCTCCGCCTCCTCGCGAGCCTGCCTGATGAGGCTGCTCCTGAGGAAGCTTTCTGTCGTCCGCCCTGTGAGGCTTGGCCCCTCTCGATGGTGTTGAGCTTGAGCTAATGAAGCTAGGCTGCACTGGGCCCCCACTTGAGCCACCCCGCAGGCCGCAGGCAGGAAAATCTGGGGACCCCCGTTCCCAGAACGCCCACAAGTCATTTGGGATAGTGTCGACGACCGGCGCGGAGCATGGTGCTTCCACTAGGACGTGGGCGGGAGCTCCTGTGAGGCCCCAGGGCAACGCTCAGGAGAATCCGGGGCGTGTACAACCCCACTCATTATTACGTGAGGGTGTCACAAGCGGAGACCTTCACAGGCCGGTCCCTTGCGTCATGTCGCCCAACAAGGACCCCGCCCTGCCCCGCCCCCAACAACCGTTGGGGAGACCGGAAACAAGGACAAGACCAAGGGGCAAGGGAGACGCTCGTGGCGTCCTCGGCAACCGTAGCCCCCCCCTTGCCTGGGGGAAGGGCTCGCCGGCGCCTTCCCTGGTGGGGAACCTACCTCGAAGCACGGTCCTACTCTACGCAGCGCGAGGAAGGCCCTGCTGCTGGGCTCCCCCCGCACTGCTCCCAAGGCCCTTCGCGCTCCTGCAGGGGATCCAATGTCCTGAGAGTCCTGATGGTAGCTGCGGCCTGGTTCACCTACGATCCATGGTCAACGTAAGCGTGCCCCTGTGGTGTTAGCTGTACCCAGAGGTTGTTGCCATTGGAGATGTTGGCGGGGCTTGGTGGCGGCTCGAAAGGGGTCTCAGCTTCGTGTATATCTAGCGCCCAGCCTAGTGTGGGGGATCGGCTGGGGCCCTCTCCCTGCGCGTGCCTCGGGTCCATGGCAACGGGGGACATAGGCTTCCGGGCTGGCTGCGCCAGAACCACTGCCTGGCTGCCTCACGCTCCCGCCTTCTTCGGTCCCTCTCTGGTCCTATCCACCAGGGGTCGACGCTCCAGCGCGGCCCTTGGGGATGTTGCTCAGAGCAGCCCCACGCCGAGGTGGCATGTTAGGAGGGGTGTCGGCTGCACCGTGAGGCTGGCAGGTGCCGAGAGGCTCCTCAAGGGCCCCGGGAGGGGGCGCGCAGTTGTGGCGGGGACGGGCGAGCGCCCCTACCACAGCCTGTGACATGGGCATGGTGCAGAAGGGTGTTGCTCCCCTGCACGCCACGTCCAGCAGCTCGGCGACCCGTTCCAGCAGGGCTTCGCAGCCGCTTTCCAGCAACCTGCACCTCAAGAGCTCTCAAGCCACGATGACCGCAGCCCGCATGTTTGCATGTTCCCTGCGCGTGTGTTGTGCGGTTGCTGTGGCGTAGCTTGCAGATCACGCGGCGCGCGGTTGCGACGCGGCGGCAAAGGAGAAGGTTATGCCCTGCGCTCCCCATGGCCGGCAGCCCCAGGCGGGGTGGAAGCCGCGAGGAGAGCAGAGTGGAGGTCCTCCTCATCGACGGGCACTATCGAGGAGGCCCTGACAACCCAATGCTCGACATGCGCCCTCGAGGCGTTAGCCTTGGCGTTGGTGGAGCAACGGAGGACCGGTGGGCGGAGGAGAAGATCCGGCGCACCCCTACGTGGCGCGCCAAATGTCGGATTACGGGTTCCGCAAACCCTTGAAAGGTTCGAACTCTGGGGTGCATGCAGAGATCTCAACCTACCCAGCCTGCTTACTCGCAATTCTACTAAGCCTAAGTCGTCCAGCTCAAAGAGACAAAGACACACGGCAGTTTATCCTGGTTCGGGCCACCTTGCGGTGTAATACCCTAATCCAGTATTTTGGTGGATTGCCTCGAGGGGCTGTGGATGCACTAGTACAGTGGATGAATTGGCCTCAGGAGGTGAGGCGTTCTTGATCTCAAGAGAGCCGGTGAGGTGGTCTGGTGAGAATAGATCCGATCCCCCTCTATGGTGGTGGCTAAGTCCTATTTATAGTGGCCTTGGCCCTCTTCCCAAATGTTGGCTGGAAGGGATCCCACAACGGCCGGATTTGAAAGGGGACAAGTAGTACATCTTATCCTAATAAAACTGGTATTCGCCTGCGAAAAGCCCCTGCACGTGACGCTACGGTGGGCTCGGTGATGACCTCTGTCCTGCCGTCCTAGTGGTCTTGGTCTTGTTGCACCAGAATGGAAACCTTTGTATGATTCCTTGGGACTCCGCACCTATGTCTTGCCTCCCTTGCACCGAAGAGGAAACTGGCGCTCTATGCCTGCTGGCGCCCGCCAGGCCTTGCTCGTCATGGCTCACGTCAGCTGAGCCTCGTGAGGTGCACCTTTCATAGAAATCTACGCCCCTCGGGAGCCAGCCTGAAGAGGCTGATCCCCTCGGGGGTCTTGGCGTCGTCCACCTCGCGAGGCTTGGCCCCTCGCGAGGGTCTTGAGCTGTTGATGTTGAAGCTGGGCCGTACCAGGCCGTTGATGGAGCCACGTGGTGGGCTGCAGGCAGGAAAGTCTTGATACCCCCATATCCATAATGTCGATAGTGTTTCTTCGAGTGCAGAGCCCCCGATGATGTAGTCGTCAGGCTCGATTTCGGTGGGGCGGGGGGGGGGGCGATCTGGGTGGCCTCATTGGTTATGGTGCCAATGTCCTCGTCCTGCCATACTACGGCTGGCTTGAAGAGCCTTTCTAGGAAGGTGTTTTTAGGGACCAGGTCCTGCTTGGCGCCCATGCGGGCAAGGACATCTGCGGCTTGGTTACTGTCTCTAAAGACATGGTGGCATTCTAGACCATCGAATCGGGCTGACATCCTGAGAATGGCCTTTTTGTATGCCGCCATTTTTGGGTCTTTGGCGTCAAATTCACCATTGACCTGGGAGATGGCGAGGTTCGAGTCTCCCCGTACCTCTAGCCGTCGAACATCCATCGACGTTGCCATCCTAAGACCGTGCAACAGTGCCTCATATTCGGTTGCGTTATTGGAAACTGTGTACATGATATGTAGAATGTATCGGATATTCTCGCTTGTGGGGGATATTAGGGTCACCCTAGCCCCCAGTCCGGCTAGCATTTTGGAGCCGACGAAGTACATTGTCCAGTGTGCATATGTACTATATTCCCTGGGGAGGTCGGCTTCATTCCATTCGGATAGAAAATCGGCCAACACCTGAGATTCAATAGCTCGGCGTGGTTTGTACATGATTTCTAAGGGAAGGAGCTCTATGGCCCATTTGACAATGTGGCCAGTGGTGTCCCTGTTATTGATTATTTCATTTAAGGGTACCTCAGATACCACTGTCACCGAACACTTGAAAGTAGTGTCGCAGTTTTCGGGATGCCATAAAGACTGTATAGGCTATCTTTTGGTAGTGTGGATATCGGGATTTGCACGGTGTGAGAACCTCTGACACATAGTAGACAAGTTTTTGAACCTAGAATTTTTGGCCCTCTGATTCTCTTTCTACGACGAGCACCGCGCTTGCCACTTGATTGGGGCCGAGATGTAATGCAGCATAGGTTCGCCGATACCTGGTGCGGCTAGGAGAGAGTTGATAGCCAGGAGTGTTTTGATTTCCTCTAGTGCCGTTGTTTCTTCATCGGTCCACTCAAAGATTTTTGTCTTTTTAAGTAGCGTGTAGATTGGCAGTGCCTTTTTCCTCACGCGGGAGATGAAACGGCTTAGTGCAGCTATGCAACCTGTCAGCTTCTGAACGTGTTTAAGTTCTGTCGGTATTGCTAGCTAGGACATGGCCCCCATTTTAGCCGGATTGGCCTCAATCCCTCTATGGGAGACGATAAATCCTAGCAGTTATCCGACGGGGACCCCAAAGACGCATTTGTCCGGGTTGAGCCGTATATCGTAAGCTCGTAATCAAAGGTCGAGCGAAGGTCATCCACGAGTTGATCGACATTTTTGGTTTTAATGACCATGCCGTCCACGTATGCCTCGACCGTTTTGCCGATTTGGTTTTCTAGGCATGCTTGAATCATACGTTGGTACATGGCTCATGCGTTCTTTAACCAGAAAGGCATCATGTTAAAGTACAATGGTCAGTAAGGGGTAATGAATGCAGTTGCAGCTTGGTCGGACTCCTTCATATTTATTTGGTGATATCCGGAGTATACGTCCAGGAAGCATAGTGATTCATGTCCGGCAGTGGCGTCGATGATCTAATCTATGGGTGCAAGGGGAATGGATCCTTAGGGCAGGCCTTGTTTAAGTCATTGAAATCGACGCAGAGCTGCCAGGATTTTTCCTTCTTGGGGACCATGACCAGATTTGCTAGCCACTCAGGATGTTTGATTTCGTGGATGAATCTGGCCTCTAGTAGCTTTCCCAATTCCTCACGCATGGCCTATCATTTGGGTTTCGGAAAATTGACGCAGTGTCTGTTTGACTGGCTTGAAGCCTTCTATGATGTTCATGCTGTGCTCCGCCAGCCTCCATGGGATGCCTGGCATGTCGGAAGGATACCAGGCGAATATTTCCTAGTTCTCACATAGGAACGCTCGTAGTGCTTCGTCAACTGCGGGGTCCACCTGTGCTCCAATGAACAATGTTTTATTTGGGTCTGTCGGGTGCACTTGGAATTTTACTATTTCATCAGCCGGTTTAAATGACATGGATTTTGACCTTTTATTGAGGACCACGTCGTCCCTTTTAACTGTAGTGCGGAGCGTTGTTAATTCATCGGCTATGAGGGCATTAGATAGTTCCTCAAGGGCGAGCAATGTTGTTTTAGTTTCAACTCAGAGGGTTGTATTCGGGTCGCTAGCGAGCAAGATCACACCGTTAGGCCCTGGCATTTTGAGTTTCATGTACCCATAATGTGGTATAGCCTGGAACCTCGAGAATGCCTCACATCCTAGTAGGGTGTGGTATCCACTGTGGAAGGGCACAATGTGGAATAAAAAGGATTCAGATATGTAGTTCTCGGGAGTACAGAACACTACGTCCAAGGTTATGTGTGCAGAACAGCACGCCTCCCTGCAGAGGATAATTCCTCGAAATGTGGTGTGGGTGTGTTTGATGCGGGATCTATTGAACTCCATTTTGTCGAGTGTGTCCTCATAAGTGAGATTCAGGCCGCTGCACCCGTCCATCAGTACTTTAGTTAGTCTGAAGCCATCAATTATGGGGTCAAGGACTAGCGCGACAGGCGCATGGGTGGGGCGGGGCCTTGGCTCATCCTTCTGATCGAAGGTGATAGGCGTTTCTGCCCGTGGTTGTGCGGCTGCCACCTAGTAGACCTGGATGAGCTCACAAAGGGCCCTTTTCCTTTGATTGTTTGAAGAGAACGTCTCATAGACTGTCAGGACGTTGTTGTCATGAGGTGGCATTGCTGATCGTCTATCAGGGGGTGTGAGACCAAGGATATTTTTGCCACTTTTGGCCACATGCCTCACCACCCAGCAAGCTTGAAGCCTGTGAGTTGGATTCGCTTTAAGAAGGGTGAGTGTATGGGGTATGGTTTATCCAGCAACTCATCCAGGACCACTCTGGGTCTGTTTTATCCTTTCGGCCGGCTCGTGCTTGGGCGACCATCGCGCATATGCTCGTTTTGCTTGGGCTTTTCTGGGCTGTGCGGCAGGGATTAACTCCATGCACATTTTCTACAACTTCCAGATGCTTTCCATGGCGCAATATTTGCGTACCATGTCTGACAGTTCGACGACGCTTTGCACGTGGCGACGGGTGAGGGCATTTGGCATTCCTGCGTCCCGACAGTTGAACCGAAAAGCTTCAATTATTTCTTCATCACGGCAGTCCGTTATCTTGTTTTTGACTAGGAGAAATCTGGCCCAGTAATGATGGACCGTTTCTTTGGGCTGCTGCTTGACGTACATCAAGTCCCATACATCTGGACTTCTCGCATCTAGGGAATATTCGGTGTGGGAGGTGGGTAGTAGAAATTTTAGCATTCCCATCTGCTGCGAGTCTAGTGTCCGCAGCGACGAATCGTGCCTGGGCTGTGTCCGGATCTGGCCGCATAGTGTCCGGACGTACACCTGTATGTGGTTGGGCCGACTCGAGGTCGAATCCCATATCACATTCTGAGTCTGAGCCCTTCTCTTAACGGGTGTCTATATTTGTGCTGGAGACCAGAGTATATACTCTTTTCAACTTCGAAGATCATGATCCCTCCACCCTTTCTTTGATGGTAGCGACAAGGTGTGTGATCAACGGGGTGTGGATCTCTCTGTTGTCAGGTTTAAGCCTGATCTGGTTCTAGACCGTAGGCCTGCTGACGGAGATTCCCATAGCGAGGAATTGATCCAACATGTTGTCTACCGAAGAGGTTCCCGTCGGGGCCATATCTCTTGGATATTCAGCAAGACGCTCTTCAGGTACTTTAGTGGGATCCAACTTTAAGCCAGATCATGGATGGTGTCAGCTCCCTTCGTGCTCACTGAATCCGAGCTCAAGGCGTCAGGCTCGACGGGTCCTTCCACGGGGTAGTGGACTGTACAAGAGCCGGGCTTTCTCGAGGGCCGGCGTTGGACTCTATGTTCTGGTGGCTGAATCCGTGATTGGGGGTGAGGTTCTCAACTTGGTCCAAATGACTGGTGCGGTCGGCGGGCAAGGTGATGCTGCCGAACATGAACATCAGGCCAGGAAGGAAGATGTACCTGGTGCAAGCGAGGTTTCCAACGAATAGTTCGGCCATTGATCCTTTTGTGATCCGCAGCAGAACTCTCAATGAAAGCACCAATGTTGGTGTCAAAAGCGGCGGATCTCGGGTAGGGGGTCCCGAGCTGTGGATCTTGGATCACTGGGGAACAAAGGACGAAGAACAAGGTGTTTACCCCTGTTCGGGCCCTCTCTAGGAGGTAAAACCCTATGTCCCGCTTGATTGTATTTGATGTGTATGGTATGATTATAGAGTCAATCTACCTCGAGATCAGGCGAGCTAAACTTCTAAATACTAAAACCCTCTGGTTTATATAGACACCAGTAGGATTAGGGTTAATACGATCGGTTACAACAAAGGAAAGATCATGTTAAATCTTGACTTGGAGGGCACCCCACGGCTCTGAAGATCTTCTATGCATGCCGTAGTTTGGCTCCACAGTAGCCCATCAGTCCGGCCCATAAGAAATGGGTCGGCGGCTCGAGGACCCCTTAATCCAGGACTCCCTCAACAGGTACAACGAGCTGCTATAGAAACTGGTTTTAACCCCTTTCCGCGATGGCATTTTGAACCGTCATCTAGTAGTGTGGGTGTCGGCATTATGGATACGGGGGGTACCCAGACTAGCGTGCCTGCAGCCCACGGCATGGCTCCATTGTTGGCCTGGTACGACCCAGCTTTAGCATCAACAACTCAAGACCTTCGCGAGGGGTCAAGCCTCATGAGGCGGACGACAATAAGACCTCCTAGGGGATCGGCCTCTCGGGCTGGCTCGTGAGGACCGGAGATTTATATGCAAGGTGCACCTCGCGAGGCTCGGCGGATGTGAGCCATGAAGACCAAGGCTAGGCAGCCGCCAGGCAGGCACCAGCGGACGCATAGCAGTAGTTACCTCTTTGGTGCAAAGGAGGCAAGCTGCAGGCGCGGAGTCCCGAGGAATCAACCAAAGGTTTCCATTCTGGTGCAACAATACCAAGACCGCCAGGACGACAGGACGGAGGACATCGCCGAGCCCACCGCAACGTCATAACCAGAGGCTTTTGCAGGCAAAGACAACTTTAGCCAGGATAGGACGTACTTGTTGTCCCCCTTTAAATTTTTCCATTGTGGGATCCCTTCCCGCCTACATTTGGGAAGAGGACCAAGGCCACTATAAATAGGACCTAGCCACCACCATAGAGAGGGATCCAAACCCTGGAGATCATAATCTCCCCCACCAGCTCAAGAACACACATCCTGAGGTTGTTCTTCCACTGTACTAGTTCTTCCTTAGCCCCTCGAGGCAAATCCACCACAAAGCGGTAGTAGGGATTTACATTGCAAGGTGGCCCGAACCTAGGTAAACTGTTGTGTTTCCTTTCCCTTCAAGCTCAACTCGCTAGGAGGTGAGGTTTGTGAGTTGGCAGGCCGGGTAGGTTGAGAACTCCACACAAACCCCAGAGTTTGAACCTCTCAAGGGTTTGCAGAACCCGAAATTTGACATTTGGCGCGCTAGGTAGGGTTGCCTCGAAGCCTCTCTTCCATCGATCGGTCCGCCGCTACTCCACTGCTGCCATGGCCGACACCCGAGAGCCCGTGTGGAGCACTGGGTCGTCCGGCCCATTCCGATAGCGCCTGCCGACGAGGAAGATCTCCACTCTGCGCTGCTCGTGGCTCGTGCTCCACCTGGTGCCATTGGCAGCGGGAGGCGCGGGCCGCCGCCCACTTCTCGCCACGCCGCAACCGCGCAGCCGCGCGGTCTTCGAGCTACGCCATGGTGATGGCGCCACACACCCGCCGGGAGCAGGCAAACATGCGAGTTGCTTCATTGTGGCTTGAGAGCTGCTGAGGTGTAGGCTGTCAGAGAGCGTATGTGATGCCCTGATTGAGCGGGTCGCCGAGTTTCTGGATGCTGCATGCAGGGGCGCGACACCGTTTCGGTGCCCTGCCCAAGTCGCAAGCCGTGGTGGGGGCGTGCGCTCACCCTTGGTACGCCCGCGCGCCCCCTCCCGGAGCCCCTAAAGAGCCTCTTAGCGTCGGCCTACCCCATGGCGCAGCCCTCTCTACTCCAACCATGATGCCTCGGGGCAGGGCGAACCCAAGCGTCCTTTCCTGGAGCCGCGTCGGGGCACCGACCATCAGCCACCAGGACCTGATATTGGGCACAGGGGGTAGCAGCGCGAGGCAACTGGGCAGCGACTCAGGCGCGGCTAGCCCGGAAGCCTACGTGCCCATCGCGATGGACCTAAGGTACGCATTGGGAGAAGGCCCCAGCCGATCCCCTACGCCAGGCTGGGTGCTAGAAGTACACAAGGCTGAGGCTCTCTATGAGCCACTGCAGGGCTCCACCAATGCCTTTGACGATAGCAACCACTAGGTACAGCCAATGCCCTAGGAGCACGCTTGCACTAACCATGAATCGCAGGTGAACCAAGCAGCAACCACCGCCAGGGCCCCCGGGGTGGCGACCCAGCCGCAGGTGGACGAAGGGCCTTCGGAGCAGCATGGGGGGAGCCCAGGGTCAGGGCCTCCCCCGCGTTGCGTGGAGCAAGGCGCCGCTCAGAGGTAGGTCCCTGCCCAGGGAAGGCGCCGTCGAGCCCTTCCCCACGGCGGAGGGCCTATAGTCACCGAGGGCGCCACCAGCGTCCTCCTTGCCCCTTGGTCTCGTCCTAGTTTCCAAACACCTCAATGGTGGTCGGGGGTGGCGCAGGGTGGGGTCCTCATCGGGCCACATGAAACTAGGTTCCGGCCTGTGAAGGTCTCCGCTCGTGACACTCTCATGTAATAATGAGTGGGGCTGTAAACGCCCAGGAGTCTCCTGAGTGTCTCCCTGGGGCCTCACGGGGGCTCGCACCCATGTCCAAGTGGAAGCACCATGCTCCGCACTAGCCGTCGACACTGTCCCCCAATGACTATGCCCACGCCCAATGGAAGCACTTAGCTCTGCACTGGTGAGAAGACCAGAAGACTAGCCAGGTGCCGAACGCGACTGTTTGCTTCGCCCCTCATGCTGTACCCAATTTGCCGACTTTTCGGATTGAATTTGAAATCTTCTGTGCTTACCAAAATAAAAACGGGGGGAAGTTTTCTGGACTTGTGTCGCTTTCTCGCTTTCTGGCTTCATATTTATTAAGTGGGGCTTGTGCCTGCCCCCCCCCCGGAGCGCCTCGCGAGCGGGGGTTGGATGTGGTACGCACACATTGAGCATGACCGGGCCAACCTCGAGCATGCGAAGCCCGCCCCCCCTCGGGGGCAGGGGATGTGGCCAACACCCTCGCGAGGCACTCGGGGACAGGCCAACAGGCCCCTTGGGAGGCTCAGAGACCTGTGAGCCGCGGCAGGCTCACCTCAAGAGGAAAAGCGCCGCTACGACACCGGGGCTCACTCGAGACCCACAGAACTAAAGATAAGTCATAACAACTACCCTGCTTGGGTGCCCGCAGCCCTGCTGGGTCGCGCTTTGGGCCCTACTTCAAAAGCATTTCATAATCTCATACATTAAAAGGGGCTCCCCCTTTCAAAATGCCCTCACAAGGATGTGTTCAAGTTTTTTGTCATACAGGTCAAAGCGAAAAGAGACACGGGCCTAGCTGGATGTGACTTCTTCATCACCTTTGTCCGCGCTGCTCGTGCTGCTCGCGTCGTCACGGCCATCCTCCTCATTATCACTACCCGTGTTGTCTCCTTCGGCCGCAATCACAACCGCGTCATCCTCCGCAGCAAATTCTGCTACCTGGGCATCCACATTGTCATTCACCCACCCGGCCAGGTTGTCTTGAATAACCATGGGCACGGGGGCTAACACAGCATTGAAGTCAAAGTGAGGATCATGGTTGAGAAGGTGGATGACAACACGTGAGAATGTGTGCCCCAGAAGACCTCGGCTCCTCTCCCCAACAAGCTCGCGAGCCCTCATGCCCCGATCCTATAGGTGGGTCACGATGTTGGTGAAGAAGCTGAGGAGGTTGGCGTAATCGTTCTCTTGCGGGTGAGGAGCGCTCTCATCGCAGATGGTGCCCAAGGCGCGGTTAGATCTGACTCTAAGATCTTGGAGCATCCTGGTGTGCTCATGCTGCAATGTTCAGCGGTGATTTGCTTCGTTCACGGTCCTGCCGCGGTATCCTTGATCTGCTGTTAAAGGGAAGACAGTTCAACGCGGGCAGACGCTAAGGCAGACTTCGAAGAGGGCTGAGCTTCCTTGGCGGCCCTCTCACACTAGTCCGTAGATCCCAGCTTCAACTTCAGGGCAGTGGTCCGGCCCTCGAGGTTGGCTTCCAGCAGCTCCAGCTTCAGGCGATGATCATCAGCCAGATCCGCACATGCCTTCACCACCCCCTACTCAACGTCCAGCTAGACCCGGGCCTCTCGGGCGGCGACGACATCCTCAGCCATAGCTACCTGGCGCTACCTCACTTCCAGCCGTTCTAATGCTAGGCTATGCTCCATCGCCTCCAACGCCAGGTCTTTTTGGCACCTCAGAAGCTCCGCCTTGTCGTGAGGCGCTACAACCGGCGACTCGGCCAGGAAGGCCCGCCGCGCCTCGATCTCCCACTCAAGGGCGGCGTTTGAAGTCTGGAGCTCCCACTCTTGCTCCTCGGCTTCCTCACGACGACGGTCGGCGGCCCTGGCCTCCTCCAGGGCGCGGATGCAAGCCTCACGAGAAGTTGCAAGAGAAGCCGCAGTGCGTGCATCAGCACGGTCACGCTGAAGCTGCCCAAGATTGATGGCGACTTTTAGCCGGTGCCATTCCTCCACCAGCTGGTGGTCCTCCGTCTCGAGGCGGGTGTCGACGTCAGCAAGTTCTCCACCTAGCCGAACCATCACGCCCATCGCCTTGTCAAAGAGCTCATAACAGACAGCGCTGCGCCTGCGTGTGAACACTAATGCAGGGACAAGCCCGTCTTCGGCCCTAGGAGCTGCCGGAGGGGCGCGGAGCGGCTCGCCGACCTCCGGATGGGGGCCGATGAAGTTTCGTAGCCTGAAGACGAAGACGGCCCAACGGGCGCCCGATCACCAGCAGTGATCAGAGGAGGAGCCATCGGCACGCCCCCGCCCCACAAGCCAGGTTGCGGAAGAAGGAGGTAGGAGGCTCAAGTACGAGGCCCCCCGGGCAGCACATCGGCTGCTGGAGTTGGCCCCATGCCTTGCACTGGAGCAGGGCGCGAGGGGTTGGGTGGCAGGATCGAGGCCGAAGCTCGTGAAGGACGCTTCTCCTGGGACTTTGACACCACGGGGATCCTGCAAAGCCTTGGTGAGAAAAGAAGCATGGCACGCAGGAAGTCACTAGAATGAGGTACTTACTCGTCCACGGCTATGTACTTCCTCTGCTTCAGCGGCTGCTAGGCGTCAACATTGCAGCTTGGAGACCCCTTCCTCTTACGGAGTGCTTCAAGATTCAGGCGAAGCCGGCCGAGCTTCGAGGGACGGTCCCTAGCAGCTGGAGCGCTCGGTGGGGCTCCCTGGGCGGCAGCCTCAGGAGCACCGAGAGGCACCTCCCCTTCAGCAACCGCCTCGGAACCACCCCCGAGCCTTGGAGGCGTCCGCCTCAAGGGCACCGGGTCGCGCCAGCCCCGCGAGGGCCACTTCCGAGGCCTCAGGAGCCTCGGCCTCATGAGCTTCTGGTGGCGCCTGACCTCCGGAGGACCCCGCGGTGGCACCTGGTGGCATGTGCCCCCCTGCTCCCACATTCAGGGTGCACGCCACGGGGTCAAGGAGCAGGGGAGCCACGAGGATAGGATTCTCATGAGGCCCTTCAAGGACCGCCGGGCATAACCCCCACTCGTTGAATACAGGTATCTGCTTCACGAAGGCCACCTTGTTTGAGAACTGGTAGAGGAGGCAGCCCTTCCCTGGAAGCTCGCTGGGTTTGGAGCCACTGGTCAAAAGCTCAAGCACATTGTTCAGCGTCTAGGAAGGCAGCGCAGGCACTTGGAGCCTCATGGAGTCCTCGGCACCGGTGAAGACCCACATCAGGCGGGAGTGGCGCTGGAGCAGGCAGATGCGCCACTGAACGAATTCCTGCACCACCACTGGCGTTGTCACCCCGAGCTTCTGCAGCCCGGCCAGCCGCTTCCAGATGCGGGCAAGCCGATGGTCGACAAGCTTCACATGCCCCCCGTCAGAGCTGGGCACCGCTGGCGCTTGAGGGGTCAGAAGCAGGGGGCTGCTGGTGCCAGCATCTACAAACAACCACTACTTCCGGAACCCCTTTGCATCTGATGATAGCTCGAAGTCGATCCCCGAGCCAGCCGTCGCCGCAACAGCTTCAAAGGCCACGCACCCCGAGCGCTAGTGGGTGTCGATCGGATGCATCAAGAAGAAATGGAGAAAAGGGCTACAGAAGGAGCAATGCCAACCATGGCTTCACAAAGGAAAGCGAAGGCGGCAAGGAGGATGTTGGAGCGGGGATCCAGGTGCAGCAGGTGGATCTAGTAGTGCGATATTATGGCATTGAAGAAAGGGGAGAAAGGGGGAATCAGGCCCGCGAAGAGGGAGTGAAGATGGATAGGATTCTCGGTGGCGCTCATGTCACCCGTGAGCCAAGATGTGGGTTGGGCGATCATCGCCTTCCACTCATTGGAATCAGCGGCAAGAGCTGGGCGGACCTTGTCTGCCCCTCTTTGTTGATCACCGTCGACCGCTCGAGCGCAGGATCCAAGGCCGACGGGGGCTCGGCCGGAGCATGCGACTTCCCTTTCTTCTTCCTGTGCTGCAGGGTCATGGCGGAAGCTAGGAGGGGGGAACAACGTTGGCACCGGATCCGCGAGAAGGATTTTAGGCTAGGGGAGAGAAGGAGCCAAGCCCGAGCGCAACAATCTACCGGGGCGGACTGCTCTGGCAGCGGGCGGCCGCCGGGCTTGGCGGATTTCAAGGCAGTGTGGGGAAGTGGAGACAGCCACATCCTATCAATCGCCACGCATCGTCCAAGGCCGCTGGCGTATAGGGCCAGCGGCTCTCTGTACTTTCCCCTTGGCTTTGCCTAGAAGCCAAGTCCGAGCGCTCCTTGGGCCCGGGGGCTACTATCGGCGTTCTAGATACGGGGGTACCCAGACTTGCCTGCCTGCGACCCACGGCATGCCTCCATCGTTGGCTTGGTATGGCCTAGCTTCAGCATCAACAACTCAAGACCTTCGCGAGCGCCCAAGACTCGTGAGGCAGACCAAACCAATACCTCCAAATGGATCGCCCCCCTCGGGCTGGCTCCCGATGAGCGGAGATTTCTATGCAAGGTGCACCTCACGAGGCTCGGCTGACATGAGCCATGACGACCAAGGCCAGGCGGGTGCCAGGCGGGCACTAGCGGACGCAGAGAACCAGTTTCCTCTTTAGTGCAAAGGAGGCAAGAAGCAGGCGCAAAGTCCTGAGGAATCAATCAAAGGTTTCCATTCTGGTGCAACAAGACCAAGACCACCAGGACGGTAACACGGAGGTCATCAGCGAGCCCACCGTGGCGTCATGACTAGAGGCTTTTGCAGGCAAAGACCACTTTCGTCAGGATAGGACGTACTTGTTGTCCCCCTTTAAATTTGGCCGTTGTGGGATCCCTTCCCGCCTACATTTGGGAAGAGGACCAAGGCCACTATGAATAGGACCTAGCCACCACCATAGAAAGGGATCCGAACCTTGGAGATCATCCTCTCCCCCACCAGCTCAAGAACAAACCTCCTGAGGTTGTTCTTCCACTGTACTAGTTCTCCCTCAGCCCCTCGAGGCAAATCCACCACAAAGTAGGAGTAGGGTTTTACACCGCAAGGTGGCCCGAACCTGGGTAAACTGTTGTGTCTTCCTTT
Source organism: Triticum aestivum (assembly GCF_018294505.1). Classification (NCBI taxonomy): domain Eukaryota; kingdom Viridiplantae; phylum Streptophyta; class Magnoliopsida; order Poales; family Poaceae; genus Triticum; species Triticum aestivum. The sequence goes on along the minus strand of NC_057810.1, from coordinate 379,690,883 downwards.
CCCTTCGAGCTCGACGTGCTAGGTTGTGAGGTTTGCGAGTTGGCAGGTTGGGTAGGTTGATATCTTCGTACGCAACCCAGATTTTGAACCTCTCAAGGGTTTGTGGAACCTGAAATCCGATAGTGGGTGATAGGGGGGGGTCCTTCCCACGCGACCTAGAAACCGTCGGGGATAGGCCTTCCGGTCATACATGCTACACAAAATGAGCTGATGTATGATGGGGCTAGCCATCACCTGCAATTATACATGCCCAATTGTTTCCATTCGTATCTACATCCCACACAGTGAGTCTCAGAGAAACGTTTCCCTTCGTATGTACACCCCACACGGTCAATGAACGAAATATGTTTTTGTTTGTATGTACATCCCACACAGTCAATCCAAGAAGAACATTTTCGTTCATATATACATCCCACATGATGAATCCCAGACAAACTTTTCCATTCGCACCTACATCACACACAATTTTCCCCATCAAATCATCTGTTATAGCGTTGCCATTGCAGACGATATTAACAATTTTATCGTTTGCGTTATTCAATGCATCATGCACAGTGCATAGAAGAAACTATGTGGCATAGGTTGTCCATCACACACATTTTTTATGTGGAAAACATTTTCGCAATGTGTCCTAACGCAAACAGTTTTCAAGAGGAAGTAGTGTGTGATTGTTCATTGATCCAACACGTTTCCTTCCAGAAATTGTGTGTTTTGTCCGAGGTCATCGCCCACGGTGTTTTCTCAATAACCTGTTGCAATAAAAAGAAACCCAATTAGCAAGCTAATTGTCCTACTATTAATAATCCATTAATCAAATTGACATTTCTTATTAAGCACACAATATATTTCATTTTGTATTATGGAAGCAGTATTTCATAATTGAAATACGTTAGAGTACAACATCATATAGCTTTAGCACTCAGGTACACCATATAGGCGTATAGGTAGCTACCCCATTAGAAAATTGCATTAGCACTAAGTTTCAAATGCAACATCTATAACCTTTCAAAATTAGCATCATAGACGGTACATAAACATATGAATCTCATCTGGAAAACTACTGAAGAAGAAGGCGAATATTGAGCCTTCATGTTCAAGTTCTTTGCAACTTTAGGCTAGTGCCTGTGGATGATTGAGCATACATCCTCGTCCTTTTCAGGAAGACTTCAATATTGTACCATGGGTGTTGTATGAATACCTTGCTCGCCTCCTGACCATACATGTGGTTTGAGAGGTATCCATCAATGAACTGCTTTGGAAAGGCCTAAAAACAAGGATATGCACAAATATCTTCTCTAGATTTGAAATGTCGCAATGGAATAAAAAGGACAAGGAGTAATAGTTAGTACCATCCTGTAGTGAAGACAAAGATCTTGTTGTTTTTGTCACTAGTTTCTTTATCCCAACAATCTTTCTGAGTTTCTTGACTTGACTGATATTCGTGGAAAACTCATTTCCCCATATGCAAAAAGGTTAAACATTGGGTGAAAACCTCTAACCGCAGGACCTACATGTGCAAGACAAAATTGTCAAAAACCTAAATATTAGAATGGTTCCTGCAATTGCACAATGATGTGCTATTACACAATGGACCATGCATGTGCAAACCTCGATTGTGAACCTCAGTGCTCCCCATTGTTTCCATGCAACACATATAAGGTAGTTAGTGATCAGGTTAAGTGAGAGTTGACATGCTATCAGTAAAATATGTTGATGAAAAATAAACACCCTGCAGATTCATCAGATTAATTCGAGCCACATGTAAAAGCCATTTATCCAAACCAAGCATGATTAAGAACTTGGAAATATAGCAATTACATATGTTTCTCATGTATTAAGTGTAGCCAAATTTGTTTTATTCCTCACATGCATAACAATACAAAATTGTACCCATAACAATTGGACATTGCATTGCAGAATTGAACCAAGCGGTTAACTAAACACCACAACAAAATGAACCAAACATTAACGGAGCACCACACTACACAATATAACATAATCCTAATAGCAGATCAGACAGTTAACCGAACCAAGCATGCTTAACCACATAGAAATATAGCGATTGTATTTGTTTCTTATGTAATTAGTACAACCAAATTTGATTTATTTCTCACATGGTAGAATAAAAAATTGCACCCACAACAACTGAACATCGCATTGCAAAATTGAACCAAACAGTTAACTAAACACCACAACAAATGAACCAAGCTTTAACAAAACACCACATTGCACAATATAACATAGTAGAAGATAAGATAGTTAACCAAACCAAGCATGCTCGACAACTTGGAAATAGTGCAATTGTATTAGTTTCTCATGTATTTTGTACAACCAAATTCGATTAATTTCTCACATGGAAGACAATACAAAATTGCACCCAGAAGAATTGAACATCACATTGCAGAATTGAACTAAATAGTTAACCGAACATGACAACAAATTAACCAAACAGTTAATAAGTGAGCACCACATTGCACGACATATAGAACATATACACTAGAGGAACAAATTGTATGGTAAAAGTACATAGGACAATTCACTAGAATTTGTTAAGGAAAGGCAGGAGCAGCAAATGCAATAGGTAAACAGAGCATGCTTAATAGGCATAGCTAGCTAACTGAACATAGGTCCTGATAGTGAGCTAATAAGGCAAGCTACTCCTCGTCGTTGGAGATATCGATGAGGATTGGCTCCTTCGACATGGAAGAGGGCAAAGCCTCCACATCGTGGGTGCCCTCCTCGTAGTGGTGACTTTCCCTAGCCGCTTCAGGTACCAACCTGCTGGCTCTCGAGTTCAAGTAAGCACGGGCATGCTGAGAAAACACCTAGTAGTCTTCGTCGAAGGCACCGATGATGGCCAAACCACCACAAACTGTCATTTGACGGAGCCAACCGCATTGCGGTGTCGACGCGTGAGGCATCGACGGTTGCCTAGAGGCGAGGTGCTCCTCCAAAACTGGGGGTTGGCATGAATGGCAGCCATCGCAACCTCATCCGCGTGTGCGGCCATGATTTGCTTCTCCACTGTCAAACGCTCCTTGAGCTCCTGGCTATACTGTGTGCACCATGCCCTAGGGCGACACTTATATAGGGTAGGGGTCAATGATTTGGGTGGAAGGTCTCCTGCCGGTGGTCGGGGCATGTGGGGTGTAGAAGGAGGAGAAGGATGGGGGTCGGGTGTGGATAACCTTCCTGGATCGATGAGGCCGAGTAGTGTGAAGGAGGGTCGCCAGTGAGCAGGCAGTGCTGCAAGCAAGGAGTGAAGGTTTGAACTTGGAAAGAAAGGTGGAAACATGGAAAATGTGGCTTTTGGTAAGGGGGAGGGGGCGGGGAGGTAGATATTTCTGCGGAAGCCCAAATTTATGGCTCGGTGCAGCAAAAAGTCTGGCGCGCAAAGTGTCATCAGACACGGTCCCTTATTCAGCACTGTGTACAATATGTGAACATCACAAATGATTCATATAGCTTACCCCATGTGTGCTGAGTTCAAACGTGCAAATTTTGGTCCAAATTTCCCTAGTTACAGTGGTCATCCACGTCATTGCATAATTTCGGTACACAAAAGAGCCTACAGCACACCCACACTTCTTACTCGAGCAAGCTTAACAATGAAATAGAGCTAGCTGACCTAAACATCACTCTAACAAATTAAAGACCGACGCTTTAAATTAAATAAAGAGTACTACTTCAGCTGGTGCTCGTCAATCTCCTCAGCCTCCTCCAAGTCCAGCTTGCACCAGACGATCTCCTCGGGAAGGGGTTGCATGGCATCCATTGCACCATACTCAGAGCATCTCACCATCTGTGTCCGCCATCTCTTTGGAAATGGCCGCCACGAGTTGGGCATGGGCGGCGTGATCTGGGCTTGGACGGGCTCCCTCATGGCAAGGTATGCCGCGAAGGAACGGATGGCTGCTCGAACGCTCTCGGCGATTGCCAACTCTTAGGTCATGGGTTGCCGACCGTTGTCGGAGAAGCTTAGTTTGATTTGTGCAGTGGCCGCCACGAGCTGGGTGTGGGCGGCCTCGACATGGTCGTGGGAGGCTTCCATCAGGGCTAAGGCCGCCTCTGTGGAATGGACAGTTGTTGTGCCGCTCTCGCTAGTTGTTATCCCCAGCGCAGATGTTGCTGCTGCCACCTGAGCAGCAACAGCGACCGTTTGGGCTACCTTGGCTGCCTGGTCACAGACTGCGGCACGCGCTCATGTAGCTCGTTAGCACATGCATGGTGGTTGTGGCCGCACTCTCGCCGGAGTGGGCCGCCGAAGTTTCCCTCATGACGCGGGTCCACGTCCCAATCTTTCACCTGTGACGATTGAACAGTGAAATTATATTTGGGGAGCGAGCTAGTGTGCTTGACGGGCCGGCTATGGACTGTAGCTGACACACCTTCTCGCGTAAGCCATATACGTACTACTCCGATGGTGCTCCAAGATATTTTATACTCCATCTCACACGGTTAGTGATAATACATTGTGTGCGATCTACTTGATTTTTCGCCTTGATTTGAAATACATAATTGGGTCACAGTAGCAAAGGAGGGTGTTTGAATTGCTAGAACTTTTATCTGCTGTCAGGACCCCGACTCAATGCCACATCGATCTAGCATGTAACACCTCATATCACTTTGCGGCCTCACGCACGGTATCCCCACGGGTGTCGCCTTACCTTTGCCCGGGACCGTTTGCGCCTTTTGGCACACGTATATGACAGTGTCGCTAGCATCCATATGATAAGGAGCCCGGGCTGACATGGCTAGTCGTAAACCCAAAGTGGCACTAACTTACAGGGACAAGCATCCATGACCCAGCATCGAACATGTCGGTCATCAGCGAGTGAATCCAGGCTGTAGCACTGGGATAACAGGACTCCGGTGAACCGGGCTGTAGCGGGCTAACAGGACTCCGGTATTCATCGCGTGACATTTCCCCGAAGGGACAGACAGAGGATCGAAGAAGGACACATGCCGGCCAGCCTAAGTGTTCCGGAGCAGTAGCAAGCTACCAGGGCTCAGTGGAAGCACTAGGAGACATTTCCCGGTAAGAGAGACTACTAAGGATAAACAACTAGATAGTCAGATCCCACACGTAGCAATACACATTACACGTACGCATAACATGCAAGTATGTGCTGTACAACATGGCATCACAGCATAACTCAACAACTCATATAGATAACGCTCAAAGAGCCATCATAGCATTTATTACAAACAGGGGTCACATGACCCAACATTCAGAGCAATCAAGCAACAAATGGAAGCATTACATGTCTGAGTACAGACATCTAAAAATGAAAAAGGCTGAAAGCCTGACTATCTACAACGTCCGATCAAGATCGTAGCTGAGGTACAAGCTACTTGTCGAAGTCCATGAGAACACTAGTAAGACCGAAGTCTCCGCTGCAAAACATAAATAAAGCAACATGAGTACAAAGGTACTCAGCAAGACTTACATCAGATCCTATCATACATGCATTTGTATCCAGAGGGTAATGTGGGGTTTAGTTGCAGCAAGCCAGCTTTGACTCTGTGGCTATCCTGTTCTACGACTACCAGAACTTCTTTGAGGTGATATGGCGCACACGAGTCCACTAATCACCACACAATACACTACTATGGATTCATCCCCGTCTCCCTACGAGAAGGCCATCCATAGCACTCACACTTGTCTTGAGCATTTTAGAGTATCCACTTCAAGTTGTCTATGTACCACGTAAGCATCCAAGAAGTCCATAACCGCGGACCCAGCTATTCGAATAGATCATGTTAACCCTGCAGGGGTTTACTTCTTCACACACGCTCTCGCCACTTACCGCCATGTACACGTCATGTATCTCGGCAACCTTCAAGCGGAAGCCTGGCGAGGGTGTCGGCCACGACCTGACTAACCACACAAGACTCTAATCCAGGTTTATCGCCTATTCGGGTTCCATCCGCAAGGAGATCCGGCCGGGGTGTCGCTCACGGCCCCAAACGATGTGAGCAGGGTTCCCGAGCCCACCATCCGGGTGCCACTCGGTACACCAGGCCACGTGTGCCTAGTCTGTCCCAAGCCCACCCTGCCGGGTGCCACTTGGTAGAAAAATAGCACTACCTACAAACACCAGAAACTAGTTGCGACTCCTGGACAGAGATCAAGTTGGTTAATAAGTCGAGAGGGGTCGAGTTACCGGAACCCAATGTGTGGTAGTATCGAGTCATTGGACAACATACATAGAACTCAGTGCTTAAGGACGGTTCCAGTGAGACAACCCACCATGTACTCCTACATGGCCTCTCACCGCTCCCTTTACCAAATCGTGTTCACATACTTCACTCTCAGCATCAGAACATATCGTAACACTCCAATTCATTCCCAATGAATCAGACCTGACACAACTCTAAGCAATAGCAGGCATAGCATGGTAGGAACACATCAGTGGCTTCAATCAACTCCTACACATGCTAGTGGGTTTCAACTATTTACTGTGGCACTGACAGGTCACGCAGAGGAATGGGTTCAACTACCGCAACACAAAGTAGCAGCTGAATCGTTGTTGTCCTAATGCAATAACGAAGAGCAGGAGCGAGAGAGTAGGATTATATCGGAATGAACAAGGGGGTTTGCTTGCCTGGTAAATCAACAAGGGAGGCACTGCTTCACAGACAGGTACTCTGGAACGTCTCCGGAGCAGGACCTATCGAGAAGGAATGGTGCCGACAATCAATACGCAATCATATGCAACAATATGATGCATGAACATGGCATGAAGATGTGATGCTGTTTGAGCTAATGCAACTAGTACTCATTTGGTTTGAAGTCCATTTGAACCAAAAGCTCAAATGCAACTCTAAAATAAGTCTCTTAATACGCCATAATGTGTTTTCTCATATTCAGCATGTATAAGTTGGTTTGTCATGCATGAAACTAGTACAGATAGATAGAATACATTTTTCTGATAATTTTTCATATATAAATTATTTTAATCTGAGCTACGGTTGAATTGATATGAATTTTTGAAGTTTAAATCAATTTCTGGAATTTCCTGAATTATTTTAATTCCAGAAAATATATATTGCGTCGGCATTGAGTAAGCATGACGTCAGCAAGTCAACTGCAGCTGACTGGGTCAAACCTGACGTGTGGGGTCCACACGTCAGTGACAAGGGGTTAAACAGGGTAAGTTTAATCCTAACTAAAGGATTAGTGGCGCTGGGGCCCACTGGTCAGTGTTAGTGGCTAATTAGGTTTAGTTAATATTTAACTAAAATTAGCAGGGCCTGGCCCAACTAGTCAGCGACCCTGGGGGGTCAAACCCCAGGTCAAACAAGTCAAACCCGCTGGCGGTTAGTCGTCGGCGAGGTCCGCGGCGTACTTGTGCCCCGGGTTTCCTCTGTGGTGCTCCAAATGGCGCGCGGCTAGGCGCGTTGGAGAGCTAGCTCGATGGCGCGTCGGGCGGTGGCCGTGGCTGGGCCTGGGGCGGCCGGAGTCGACGGCGGCGAGCTCGGCTGCAGCCGCCGGAGTTCAGTTGTGCACAAAAACGTGTTTGGAGCTCGAAGACGAGCGAAGCAAAGCGCTAGGGATGCTCTACGGGGCCTTACGAGTGTGTTGGACTCGCCGGGGTGACCAAATGGTCACCGGAGCTGCGTCGACGGCGAGCTCGGCAGCGGCGGAGGTTCGGCCATGGTGGAGAAAGGGCTACGACGTGCGGGTGACTAAGCGGAGAGGGGGAAATGGTGGCGGAGCTCACCGCGGTTGCAGCGGGCGTCGAAGCAGGCTCGGGGACGCACTGGAGATGGCGGGGCGGCGATGGGGATCCACGGCAGCCGGCGTTGAAGAAGACGACGGTGTCGGCGATGGGGAGCGTCCCTGGTCACTTGGCTCGTCGAGGACGATGCGGACGACGAGGCAGAGCTTCTAGGCTCGGGCGGAGGGCGAGGGGAGGCCGGTGGCCGCGGCAACGGCGAGTGGCGGCGGTGATGGCGCTCGGGTGTGCGAGGGAGAGAGCAGGGGGAGAGGAGGAGGGCGAGGGAGAGTGCGAGAGAGGTCGGGGTGGCTGCGTGGCGTCTCCGGGGCATCCAGACGAGGAGGGGAGAGGGCAGGCAGGCAGGGAGGCTGGTGGCATGGCGCGGCGGAGCGTGCGCGCGTCGGGCACGCAGCTGCTTGGCGAGGTGGAGAAGACGACAGAGGAGGAGGCGGGCTGGGCCGCCTGCTGGCTGGGCTGGCCTGCTGCTGCTGGGCTGCACAGGGAGGAGGCCCAGGTAAGTCTCTGTCAGGACCCCGACTCGATGTCACATCGATCTAGCCGGTAACACCTCATATCACTTTGCGGCCTCATGCACGGTATCCCCACGGGTGTCGCCTTACCTTTGCCCGGGACCGTTTGCGCCTTTTGGCTCACGTATATGATAGTGTCGCTAGCATCCATATGATAAGGAGCCCGGGCTGACATGACTAGTCGTAAACCCAAAGTGGCACAGACTTACAGGGACAGGCATCCATGACCCAGCTTCGAACGTGTCGGTCATCAGCAAGTGGGTCCGGGCTGTAGCACTGGGCTAGCAAGACTCCGGTAAACCGGGCTGTAGCGGGCTAACAGGACTCCGGTACTCAAAGCGTGACATTTCCCCGAAGGGACAGACACAGGAACGAAGAAGGACACATGCCGGCCAGCCTAAGTGTTCCGGAGCAGTAGCAAGCTACCATGGCTCAGTGGAAACACTAGGAGACATTTCCCGGTAAGAGAGGCTACTAAAGATAAACAACTACATGGTCAGATCCCACACATACCAAGCATTTCAATAACATACACACAATATGCTCGATATGTGCAAATACAACATGGCATCAAAACATGTCTCTACGACTCAAGTATTTTAATCAATAGGCTCCGAGGAGCGAGACATTACAATCATGGGTCTTACGACCCAACAATCAGAGCATACAAGTCAAAGCACAAGCGGAAGCTATCATGTCTGAGTACAGACATCTATAAATGAAAAAGGCTGAGAAGCCTGACTATCTATCAGATCCTGCCGAGGGCACAAGATCGTAGCTGAGGTATCAAGCTAAACGTCGAAGTCCACGTGGAACTACTAGTGAGACTGAAGTCTCTCTGCAAAAACATAGAATAGGCAAACGTGAGTACAAATGTACCCAGCAAGACTTACATCAGAACTAACTACATATGCATCATTATCAACAAAGGGGTGGTGGAGTTTGACTGCAGCAAGCCAGCTTTGACTCAGTGGCTATCCTGAACTACGACTGCAATGTAACTCTTTTGAGGTGGCGCACACGAGTCCACATATTCACCAACCAATACACCACTATGGATCCGCTCCCATCTCCCTACGAGAACGCCATCCATAGCACTCACGCTTATCTTGCGTGTTTTAGAGTATCCACTTTCACTTGTCTATGAACGGTACAAGGGGTCCAAGTTTCCATATCCGAGGAATCCGGCTATTCGAATAGATGATGTTAACCCTGCAGGGGTGTACTTCTTCACACACGCTCTCGCCACTTACCGCCCTGTACACGTCATGTACCTCGGCAACCTTCAAGCGGAAGCCGGGCGAGGGAGTCGGCCACGACCTGACTAACCGAACAAGTCTCTAGTCCAGGTTTATCGCCTATTCGGGTTCCATACGCAAGGAGATCCGGCCGGGGTGTCGCTTACGGCCCCAAACGATGTGTGCAGGGTTCCCAAGCCCACCAACCGGGTGCCACTTGGTACACCGTGCCACGGTGCCTAGTCTGTCCCAAGCCCACCTGTACCGGGTGCCACTTGGTAGACTACTAACACTACCTACAAACACCAGAAACTAGTTGCAACTCCTGGACAGAGATCATGTTGATTAATAAGTCGAGAGGGTCAATTAAGGATCCCAATGTGTGGTAGTAGCTGTTCATGGATCACAGGCACAGAACTCAGTTCCTGAGGACGGCTGCAATGAGACAACCCACCATGTACTCCTACATGGCCTCTCACCGCTACCTTTACCAAATCGTGTTCACACACTTAGCTCACACACAGTAGGACATGTTCACACGCCTCTGATTCATCCCCGATGAATCAGACCGACTCAACTCTAAGCAGTAGCAGGCATGACAAACAAGCATGAATGAGTAGGCACAATAGGGCTCAAACAACTCCTACTCATGCTAGTGGGTTTCATCTATTTACTGTGGCAATGACAGGTCATGCAAAGGATAAAGGGTTCAGCTACCGCAGCAAGTATCAAATATGTCGTTGTTGTCCTAATGCAGTAAAAGAGAGCAGGAGCGAGAGAGTGGGATTTTATCGGAATGAACAAGGGGGTTTTGCTTGCCTGGCACTTCTGAAGATAATATAGCTCTTCATCGGTGTCATCGATCACATCGTCGGTACACGTCTATCGAGAGGGAGCAACACCGGCAAACAGAAGAAAACACAATCAATGCAATGCACAATATGATGCATGCTATGACATGGCAGCATGCTGGTGTTTTGAGCTAATGCATCTAGCAACAAGTTAAATGGAGTTGGTTTGAATCCTAGGTTCAAATTCAAACTCCATATGTGATTATTTAAATGCCATTTACTTCATTTGCCCTAAACAGTAGTGATAAGTTGTTCTAACATGCATGAAAATGGTACAGATGGATTCCTTGAATTTTTCTGATAATTTTACATATATAATTTGTTTAATTTGGAGTTACGGTTAATTTTCTATGAATTATTGAAGTTTTAGTTATTTTCTGGAATTTCAGAATTAAATTAAATCCAGAAATGATTTAGTTGCGTCAGCATGACGTCACAGTGACGTCAGCAAGTCAACGGGGCGCCTCTAGGTCAAACCTGACCAGTGGGGTCCACTGGTCAGTGACCCAGGGCTGTTTAGTGTCAATGGCAGGTGGGGCCGGGTCAAAGGCCACGTCAGCGTGGTCAAAGCTGACGCGTGGGGCCACTGCAATTAGATTAAACCTAGTCTATTTTAGTTAGCCGGTTAGTTATGCGGTGGGGCCCGGCTGTCAGTGGCTCTGGGGGGTTAGTTAATGGGGTTATTAGCGCTAATGACGACGCCACGTCAGATACGCCGGCGATGAGTCGCCGGTGACCACAGAACACGGCGGGGCACGCCGGACTTGCGCTAGAGGCGTCAGTTTGGCGCGCTGAGGGCACCAGGGGATGGCCCTTGCTCCCGCGCATCCAGAGGACCGAGTGGGAGGTCGTGGGGTCGACGGAGCTCGTCGGAACGGAGCTCGCGGCGGCGCCGGAGTTCGGTGAGTGCGGGGCTGGCGCTGTGGTGCACGGGAGGGCGAGTTAGGATAGGCGTTAGACTCCTGGTGGCTTCCTGAGTGCGGTGACACGCTCCGAGACGAGCTCAAGCGGCTGTAGTGACGGCGGTGACGAGGTCAGCGGCGGCCGGAGTTCGGCCGCGG